>NC_092340.1:73695000-73967500 GCF_046630445.1 Rutidosis leptorrhynchoides
ATAGCACGAAGAGGTATATAATTTCGGACGAGAATATTTATGAAAATATCTTCAGAAATATCGAAGATATTTATGATGATATTTTGGAATTTCTAAGTTCAAAAGTTGATGAATAAAAATTTTCCGCAAGCTTTTAACATGATTTCGGAGCAAGATATTCTCTAAAGATTTCATCGGATCCAGAATTACCTGGATTCTTTGAATATAGGGTTTGGTCCTTGTATTTGTCCTTGGTCTCCTTCATGGTTAGCTCAATCCGTTTTTCAGTTCCAAATCTGAGCTTTTTTGATACGTCATTCTTTATCATCAAACTTTTGGCCATTAAGACCATTTATAGCTTTTGCTGCTTCGTCAGCATTCTCAAGGTTAACGAATCTGAATCATTGATTATCAATCCGAGGTGTTTTCAAGAATTTTGAATTTGAAGTGTTTAAGCGTAGGATGTAACCATCAATGGTTCTAATTTCGGTGGTTGGTGATGTAGCGTGAGGGTACGAAATAGTATTATTTTTAATACAAAATACTACAAAATATGACACAAGTTTTATTAATTTACGGATGGGATATACCTAAACCTTGCTACAACACTATAGGCAGTGTACCTAATCGTAGAGTAGTGTAGTTTTTAGTAAGTCCGGTTCGTTCCACAGGGAGCTGGTGATACTTACTATATTTTTAACTATATTTATATAAAATATATATAATTATATAAGTAGTAATATTATTATAAAAGGGGGGTTTTACCGTTTAATGACCGGTTTGTCGATTCTATATTTTAAGCGTAAAGATAAATGACGATAATTAAAGTGCGTAAAATAATGACAATAATTAAAATGACAGTAAATAAAATTGCGAGTAATAAAATGACAGTAAATAAAGATACGATGAGAAATATAATAAAAGAATTATGCTTATTTAAACTTCCGTAATCATGATGTTTGACGTGTTGATTTTAATTTATTACCATGGGTTAATTGTCCTTTGTCCTGGTTTATTTGATACGTCTATCTGGTTTTTGTCCATAATAGTCCATCGGTCATAAAAATAAAGTGCGAGTATCCTCGTCAAATTACCCTTATACCCGAAGTCAAATATTCCAACTGATTAAGGATTTAAACTGTGACGCAGTTATCACTTCTGTCAACAATTACACCCGTTATCACTGTATGTAATCCACCCCTGTTTTAATTAGTTTATGAATATTAATTCATCCACTTGATCAGAATGAATAATCAATTACTCAACCCAATTGATTAATTAAATGATTATAACAGATTCCATATGAACGTCACTAAATAGGACAACCATAATCATTATTAATTATTAGGATAATTAATTTGAAGATAGGTTCGACAGACTCCAATGAGTTGTCACTCAATTAGACAATACCCCCCCATCTATTAATAGTCAATAGTCCAATTTCCACAAGTGTCGGTCTTTTGCCCAAACTTTAATTATGGTCCAAAGTTCAATAACCCCATCTTAATATTTTAGCCCAACATTACGATTACTTCGGCTCAAATAAGCATAATAATAACTTAGTTAAGATACATTAATGTAAAAAGGTTGAACATAACTTACAATGATTAAAAATAGCGTAGCGTTACACGGACAGAATTTCGACTTACACACTCAAACGATCTCTATCATAAATCTTATTATTATCATAATTTAAAATTAAAATTAAGATTATTGTTATATCTTATTAAGTTACCATTATGATAGAGATATAGAATATAGATATTGATAATTGATATTGATAAATAAGAAAAAGATAGAAAAAGGTGTGTTTTTACATTACGATTACAAAGCCTTTTATAGGCGAATTTAGAAATTGAATTTTCACTTATGACCCCTGAACTATGCTCAATTAACAACTTTTTATTATTTAATATTATTCTTATTATGAATTATTTAAATATTATATTTTATTCTTGTGCATAGTTGACTCGTAATTTTTACACCGTTGCGTCGAGCGTTGAGAGTTGACTCTGGTCCCGGTTCCGGATTTTCGAACGTCCTTGCGTACAATTTTATATTTTGTACTTTGCGTTTTGTAACTTGTACTCTTGTCATTTTTAGACGTTCCTCATCAATAATTTGAACCTTTTTGATTGTATCTTGTACTTTTGAGCTTTTTGGACCTTTGTGTCTTCAATTCGTCATTTTCGCCTTTTGTCTTCGCACTTATTTAAAATAAACGAATATTACTTGAAAATGGAACAATTGCAACTAAAATCTTGTCTTTCTTGGGGGATTTTGCTATGAAATATATGTTCCTTTTTAGCCTTATCAATATCCCCACACTTGAGCGTTGCTTGTCCTCAAGCAATACAGTCTTGAAATAATATAATACATCACACGAATCACTTCTTTATTCTTCACACTTTGTACATCAGTGATTTTGATAGAGCGGTATAAACAATGATAGTAACGATATGGTTAAAGGTGGGTGTGTCATCCACAGTTGCCTTGGGTTTAGGACAACGACACTTGCAATCAAATAGCCGATTTACTTTCGGTTTCCAAAGCAAAGTGCACATTTGAAAGGCGGTTTACAGTCCCACATGACTATAAAAATTTAGATCCTTTAAGGAAATTGGATCTTTATGAAAACATTTGATCTTTTGAAAATTCAAGCTAGATTTTACCCTAGATAAGTTTTCTGATTTGATCCATCATCGGTGTTGCAAAATATATTTGTGGATCAATATTTTGGCTAAAACTTTTAGGTTCGTGTAATCCACTGCTATCCCGGTATCGGAAAGTACACATCCAGTTTACTTGTTCCGTATATTATCTTTCGGTAAACTACCGTCCGGTTTTAAAGGAAAGCGATGAACAAGAAACTGTTAAGGCAATGTCCCGTGACATGCTTTTAATTATGGTCCAAAAACGTGTCGGATGCTTTTACTATCCTTTGTAGGAGCAATAGTAAAGCTCACCCTTATAATTTGTCGGTTTGACACAAGGTCCTGTCTCCGACCATGCTATGCAACCACCGTTCTTACGGTTGACACCCGATTTGGTTCAGGTGACCTAATGAATTCCAATGAATTCTCAGGATTTTACGTTCAATGGTAATGAACGCATTGAAAATAGGTTTTCAGAAAACAAATCGGTTTTATTTTTGATCAAAATATTTTCTCGTTCAAGCTCGAGTTTAGATATCATTGAATTCCATGAGTTTGTAATTCTCAATCTTTAAGGTCAATCTCTAGGATTGAGTAATATCAGTCTTAAAAGCTGATTTTTGATCTTTAAGGAGATTATCCTTTCTGGGGATTTGATTCATTAGTCTTATCAAGCTAATTTGCACGGTGCCCCCCCATTATGCGAGATAAATCCTTCTCATGGTTAGGATAAATCTGACCACATGGCGACCCTGTTTGATGCTGAGGTCCGTGGATTTCCTGCTGATTTTAGAGATGACTTTTCTAGATTTTTCGTCAACCTACAGCTGGTCTGGACGACAACTTCTTGACCTAAATCAAGAAGCGCGTGTCTTTTTCGGAAGACTTTACTTCCTTTTAATGATGGAATTGATTCATCGTGTAGATCCATCTTTCTTTCAAATATATTACAGTAAACCGGGTAAAATTGATAAGTATCATCCAAAACAAAAGTACCTGCAATAATCTTGTACAAAGATATGTGATAGATAATTTTTAATTGAATAACTTGGTACATTCTCCCCACACTTAGTTTCTTTCTTTGCCTTTTTATTCTCCTTTATTCCATTTTAAATGAATTCAAGCATTTTAGGTTGTTTCTCAATTTATGTCCTTTCCGAGGTAACGATAATTTCGGTATTAACACCTAGTTTTATCGTTCATAAATATGTATAAACATGATTTTGAATTCATTTAGTTAAAAATTTTAAAATTTTCATAATATTTAGAAAATAAGCCAAGTATAAACCCGAGAGAATTTATAACCCTTCCCCACACTTGAGATCATGCAATGCCCTCATTTGCATGAAATCAGACTATAATTATTAATTCATGAGGGTGATTAGTGTAGAAAAGTGATTAAAAATACCCAGTTTGTAATTACAAAGCTCGTCGAATGATAGATGGCGCGCCTCATCGTTCATTCCTTCATTTATTATATCACATTTGTTGTTTTGCATCTTGTCATCAAAATCAGTACCTTTTGCTGAACTTAATATTAGTCTTTGAAAGTGCGTTGTTTTACCCTGTTGTTTACATGATAAAATACGAACATATATACATATTTTTAAAGTTGGGTATATTACCCCACGTTCAAAAATTTATAAAATCAAATATATTTTTTTTTGGCATACTTTAAATCAATAAAATTAAAAATAATGATGAAAAAATTTTTCGCCCCGCCCTCGGGTAAAGTAATTTCGGCTCAACGGCCTAGTCTTCAACTCACGACGAATTTTAGAAATCATTTTTTTTCAACTTAATGAAATAAAGTAAATTTTTGTTTTTAAATTCACACAAAACTTAAAAAGAAAACATATTAATTTCATATAAAATCTAAAAAACAAAAAAAAATTCAGAATGGGGGGAGAAAACTAGTTCTTTAGTGTCTGCTAGCGGAAAAGACCAATCGAATTCCATTCTCGGAACTACACGAGAACAGAACAACTAACTCCAAACAGCATTTTCTTTTTAGAATATTTGAATCTCCTCACACTTAGGTAGATGTGGTGTCGAAATTGTGATTAACTTCATCGTCAATTTCTCTTGGACCATAATCAACTTGCATATCTGTGACTTTTGCTTTAAGCCAGTGACCAGCTTTTTCCGTAATATCCACAAATTCAACTAGCTTCGCCTTTTCTTTAGGCGACAGATTGGATACTAACCGGTTATATAACCTAAAGTTTCCCTTACTTTTAGCATCAATAACCCGTTTAAAAAGTTTCTTCATTGAACTGTTAATAACGGGGTTATTTAATTTCGTATCAACTATGGGGTTCTTTATTATCAAGTCATCATTAGGTGTTACTTCATTTTCCCCACACTTAGGCGTTCTATTATTGTTAAGCATTACCGTTGGAGTTGGTAAAACAACATGGTTCTTACCAATCATTTTTGTCGGTTCAACGGTTTTGGTTTGTGGATATTTAGACTTTCGAATCATAAAGGTGATCGATTTCTCATCATTACTAAGTGTCATTCTACCCTTTCTTACATCAAATAACGCCCCGGTGGACGCTAAGAATGGTCGACCTAAAATTAGAGGAACGTTTGAGTCCTCTTCTATGTCAATGACAATGAATTCGACTAGAAAGGTTAAATTACCTACTTGAACGGGTAGGTTGTCAGCAATTCCAACTGGGTGCTTAATGGTTTGATCAAGGAGTCGAACACTCATATCCGTTGGACTTAACTTACCTACACCTAATCTCTTATATAAGGACAGAGGCATAACACTCACACTTGCACCTAAATCTGCTAGTGCATCATACATAACACAATCACTAAGTAGACAAGGAACAATAAATTCACCCGGATCACCTACTCTAGGTGGAGGTTTTGGTGGAACTGTATTCACCGGGTTTACTTCTACGGATTTTGTTTCTTGCACTTTCTTATTCTTTTTCTTCTTCTTCTTTCCAGAGGTATCACAAACTTTATTACTTATCACTTGCTCATACTCAACTCCTTTTCTTGGAAACGGGATGGGTGGTTTGTATGGTGCCACCACTGGCTTTACATACTCGGGTGGTGGTGGTGGTGTAACTTCTTCATTGTTACTTACATCTAAAACTTTCCCATCTTCTGGTATTGGTTTTTTAGAATTTGTTGATATCATGTTAACATTTTCATTCCGAGGATTTACTTCATTATTACTCGGTAGCTTTCCTTGTTCCCTTTCACTCATCAATCTAACAAGAGTACCTACTTGTTTTTCTAGATTCAAAATGGAAGCTTGTTGAGTTCTAAATGACTGCTCAAACCTCTCATTCGTTTGGGTTTGAGTTTCAATAAATTGTGTTTGAGATTCAACTAGCTTAAATACCACTTCTTCCAGATTTGACTTCTTCTCGTCGGTTTGTTGTGGTGGTTTATACAAGCCAGGTCTTTGTTGATTGAAAGTGTTGTTTTGAGTTGGTTGGTTATTCGGACCTTGTTGGTTATACGAGTTATTGTCGGGTCCTTTTGGATTGTAAAGAATGTTTTGATTTCGATTGAAGTTTGGCCTTGGCGGTTGATAATTATTCTGATAACTATTTTCCAGCCTTTGGTTCATGTAGACAACATTCTCACGTTGTTCCATCGTTTGTTCAATGTGACAGTCTTTCATTAAGTGTGGTCCACCGCATTGCTCACAACTGATTCGTATTGCGTGAATATCTTTATTCATCTTTTCCATTCGTCTTTCAAAAGCATCTATTTTTGCGGAAACGGAATCAAAGTCATGGCTAGAATCGGCTCTAGCCGCTTTAGATGAACGAAAAATATCTTTTTCTTGATGCCACTCATGAGAGTGGGAGGCTGTGTTATCAATAATTTTGTAAGCTTCAGTTGCGGTTTTCTTCATAATGGAACCACCAGCTGTTATGTCGATGTCTTTTCGTGTAGCAACGTTGACACCTTGGTAGAATATTTGTACTATTTGATAAGTGTCTAAACCGTGTTGAGGACATCCTCTCAACAACTTTCCAAATCTTGTCCACGCCTCATATAGAGTTTCATTTGGCTTTTGCGCGAACGTAACAATTTCTCCTTGAAGTCTCACGGCTTTGGATGCCGGAAAGAATTGTTTAAGAAATTTTTCAACTAAAACATCCCATGTGTCAATCGCCCCTTCAGGTAACGATTCTAACCAATCTTTGGCTTCTCCCTTTAAAGTCCAGGGAAACAACATGAGATAGATCTGCTCATCTTCCACTTCTCGGATTTTGAATAGTGTACAAATTCTTTTAAACGTACGAAGGTGTTCGTTAGGATCTTCATTCGGTGTACCACTGAATTGGCATTGGTTAGTTACCATGTGTAGAATTTGTCCTTTGATTTCATAATCTGGCGCATTAACTTCTGGCTTAATAATGGCGTGACCTTGGCCCGTGCGTGTGGCTCTCATTCGATCTTCCATACTTAGAGGTTCCGTTACTTCCATAATTGAATTTGTTGAATACGAATCACTAGAGGATTCTGATTTAATGGTTTGTGGCTCAGGAGGAATAATTAGTGGTTCAGGATCTTGGAATTGTCCTTGAATATGCTCCGGGTTCTTAATTGTGAAGTCGGGTTCAAAAGATGGATTATCGGAAATTTGAGTTGGAGTTCTTGTTCGACTAGATGACGATTCTAAAGAAAAATCAACGGCGACAATATTTGCTAGATGTCTTGATCGAGTTACAGGTGGTGAACGTATGAAAGGTGGTGAACGTTTTGCTCGGTGCATTCACAGAATATCCTATTAGTTATAAAAATAAGAAAAACTTATATAAGTTGTCCAATCAATAGACTTTTCTGATTTTGCCCACGTTTCGAATAGCCAAAAGATGCAGCAGAGGGGCAGGATTCGTTTGGTCTCAATATAATTGAGTACTGTTTGGCTCCAATAACCCGGTCCACGTACAAATCCAACTATTACTACGAACCAGAAAATTTTGATGTCTATCAATTTAACCACTTAAAATAAATTTTCGTAATTTTAAGAAATTTAGAGAAGAAGTAGAAAAAAATCTAAGTCCTAAAAACTAGAATGGCGAGAAATAAGAAAGAAAAAGATTGCGCGTCGAAAAAGGTCGAAAAATAAAAAGGTCGAAAAATAGGCGTCGAAAAATAAAAATAAGAAAGTAGTGCGAAATACGGCATCGTAAAATTCTAAAGCACCTAAAACTTAATCTAAGGAATAAGCATATAAGGGATTTTACGGCAAAGCCTAAAAATTCTAGAAGTAAAAATAACTATGGCAAAACTAAACTTAATACTAAAAGTTGCGACTATAGTCTAAAAATCTAAAGGTAATAAAACTAAAAAAAAATAAATTTTTTTTTATAGACAAAATCTTAAAAAATATATATTTTTTTTAATAAATTTTTTTTTTTTTTTTACGTTTTTTTTTAAAAACGAATTTTTTTTTCTAAAAAAAAAAACGTTTTTTTTTTACAATTTTTTTTTTTTAAAAAAAATGATTTTTTTTACAAATTAATACTTTTTTTTATAATTATTATTTTTTTTTCAAAACTTTTTTTTTTTAATTCATTTACTATTCATGAATAGTAAATGAAAAGAAATTAATTAATTTACTATTCACATGAAAGCGACATGATAGAAATTATTAATTATAATTTACATAATATACCCCTGAAGTATTTAATAAATACGACTTTTTAAAACTTTTACGATTCAAAATATATTCTAAAATATTATTATATTATTATATTCTATTTCAATATTATTATATTATTATATTCTATTTCAATATTATTATATTATTATATTTTATTTCAATATTATTATAATTAAAAATATAGCGTTTTAGCGCTCCCCGGCAGCGGCGCCAAAAACTTGATGATGTAGCGTGAGGGTACGAAATAGTATTATTTTTAATACAAAATACTACAAAATATGACACAAATTTTATTAATTTACGGATGGGATATACCTAAACCTTGCTACAACACTATAGGCAGTGTACCTAATCGTAGAGTAGTGTAGTTTTTAGTAAGTCCGGTTCGTTCCACAGGGAGCTGGTGATACTTACTATATTTTTAACTATATTTATATAAAATATATATAATTATATAAGTAGTAATATTATTATAAAAGGGGGGTTTTACCGTTTAATGACCGGTTTGTCGATTCTATATTTTAAGCGTAAAGATAAATGACGATAATTAAAGTGCGTAAAATAATGACAATAATTAAAATGACAGTAAATAAAATTGCGAGTAATAAAATGACAGTAAATAAAGATACGATGAGAAATATAATAAAAGAATTATGCTTATTTAAACTTCCGTAATCATGATGTTTGACGTGTTGATTTTAATTTATTACCATGGGTTAATTGTCCTTTGTCCTGGTTTATTTGATACGTCTATCTGGTTTTTGTCCATAATAGTCCATCGGTCATAAAAATAAAGTGCGAGTATCCTCGTCAAATTACCCTTATACCCGAAGTCAAATATTCCAACTGATTAAGGATTTAAACTGTGACGCAGTTATCACTTCTGTCAACAATTACACCAGTTATCACTGTATGTAATCCACCCCTGTTTTAATTAGTTTATGAATATTAATTCATCCACTTGATCAGAATGAATAATCAATTACCCAACCCAATTGATTAATTAAATGATTATAACAGATTCCATATGAACGTCACTAAATAGGACAACCATAATCATTATTAATTATTAGGATAATTAATTTGAAGATAGGTTCGACAGACTCCAATGAGTTGTCACTCAATTAGACAATACCCCCCCATCTATTAATAGTCAATAGTCCAATTTCCACAAGTGTCGGTCTTTTGCCCAAACTTTAATTATGGTCCAAAGTTCAATAACCCCATCTTAATATTTTAGCCCAACATTACGATTACTTCGGCTCAAATAAGCATAATAATAACTTAGTTACGATACATTAATGTAAAAAGGTTGAACATAACTTACAATGATTAAAAATAGCGTAGCGTTACACGGACAGAATTTCGACTTACACACTCAAACGATCTCTATCATAAATCTTATTATTATCATAATTTAAAATTAAAATTAAGATTTTTGTTATATCTTATTAAGTTAACATTATGATAGAGATATAGAATATAGATATTGATAATTGATATTGATAAATAAGAAAAAGATAGAAAAAGGTGTGTTTTTACATTACGATTACAAAGCCTTTTATAGGCGAATTTAGAAATTGAATTTTCACTTATGACCCCTGAACTATGCTCAATTAACAACTTTTTATTATTTAATATTATTCTTATTATGAATTATTTAAATATTATATTTTATTCTTGTGCATAGTTGACTCGTAATTTTTACACCGTTGCGTCGAGCGTTGAGAGTTGACTCTGGTCCCGGTTCCGGATTTTCGAACGTCCTTGCGTACAATTTTATATTTTGTACTTTGCGTTTTGTAACTTGTACTCTTGTCATTTTTAGACGTTCCTCATCAATAATTTGAACCTTTTTGATTGTATCTTGTACTTTTGAGCTTTTTGGACCTTTGTGTCTTCAATTCGTCGTTTTCGCCTTTTGTCTTCGCACTTATTTAAAATAAACGAATATTACTTGAAAATGGAACAATTGCAACTAAAATCTTGTCTTTCTTGGGGGATTTTGCTATGAAATATATGTTCCTTTTTAGCCTTATCAGTGGTTTGACATGATAATTCATCACAGAATACGAATGAATATATATATGAATTGAGTAATCTTTAGGAAGATAACACCTGCTAAAGCTTTACTTGAATTCTGATATGTCAAAATCAGAATATGTATTTGAATTTGTATGAAAATGGTTGTTCTTTAGTGAACGTATACACATATATTGTGAACGTAAGTAGTAAAGTTACTGATTATTGAATCAGAATTGAAGAATGTACAATGCAACATATTAATGTGAGATATAAATATTTCTCGGGTATTACCTACCCGTTAAAATATTTTTACAATTAACAGTTTGTACAAAAGAACTTTAATTACAATCTTTATGGAGATATACGTTCATATATGTATTCTTCAAATATAATATTGATTTAATGAGTTAATATAATATTAAACTCATTTGATTTGCGGTTGGAACGAGAATAAATAATCTTCAAAACTTAAAAGATTACATAATCGTCGCGGAATATTTCTTTAATGGAGTTATGAATCAATACTTCATCGTTCATTGTTATTGATATACCTCGGTATATGATGTTGGTGCTCGTGGAATTCTTGTGAAATTCACAAGACACGAATAATGTTTTCTAAAAAGTTTCGAGTACATCGAAAATGAAAGTGTAAAATCAAACATGTATTTGAATAATACACTTGATTTATTATGAAATGGAGTTTATTGTGCTGAAGTAGTGATTAACGATTGTTAAGTCATTAACGAAGGATGTACATCATAGCATATTAGTGATATGAATTAACCAAGTAGTACATACTAGTTAAGATTCACACGTAATAGCTTTAGTACGAAAAGATTTATTATTGTTCCAAACCATATTTATATAAAGTATACATATATAATTCTTCAGGAAGAATGAGTCAATACATCTTAACTCATTATTACTAATATTCCTTGGTATCTATGGGCGTATAATGTCGATGTTTGAGGTACCGATTATGATGTTGAGACGTGGGATGCTGATGTTGTTGTTGGTGAAGCTGATGCTGTTGGTAGTGATGCTGATGGTACTGGTGGTGCTGGTTATGCTGCTGCTGGTGCTCGTAGGTTTTGCACCATATTTTCTAAAGCCACTACTCGAGCACGAAGCTCGTTGACTTCTTCTATTATTCCGGGATGATTGGCGGTTCGGACGAGTGGTTGAATAAGATCTAGAATTCTAGTTATTATATACTCGTGGTGGGATACCCTGGAAATGAGGGTGAAAATAGTGTTCCGAACGGGTTCGCCGGTAAGCGCTTCAGGTTCTTCACCAATAGGACAATTTGGTGGGTGAAAAGGATCACCTTCTTCACTTCTCCATTGATTAAGTAGACTACGAACCCACCCCCAATTCATCCAGAAAATATGATGACTAATTGGTTGGTTCATTCCGGTTACGCTGCCATTGGAGCTTGAGGAGATCGAGGAATCAAGTGAGAAATCCATATTATCTGATCGGAATAATGGTTTTTGTTATGAGATGAGTGTTGAATATTGAATGATATATTTGTATTCTTGATATACGTATATATAGCAAAAAAAAAGATTTCCGTAATTTACGGAGGAAATTTAGAAAAAGTGTTAGACAAAGTCTATTAAGATAGATATGATAAGATATAATAAGATATGATGTGTCTATACTCCAATAATAGCAGTATGACGTGTCTAGATTAAAAATGATAAGTATGTAATCAGATAAACTTTCGATTAAAGACTTTCAATTCGTAATGACCTATTCTGGTCTAGGGGCTTAAGCTATAGGATCCTTTAAATCGGTAATCCAAACCCTTCCATCCTAGAGTTTCGTAGACGCCATCCGTCAAGAAAATTCAATGATAAAAAATAACGAGAAATCAAAGATTTAAAAGTAATGAATATGAGTAGTGATGACATTATAATGTCTTTGAGATTCTCGATAACTCAATGACATTTTTCGGTTCGCAAACCGATGCATAAAGCCATAAGGGCACATATATACGTAATATAACAGGGAGTTATATACGTTTGAGTATGAGTAGTAACAAACATAGAAATTTCAAAAATCATAGATAACATTTCATGTAACACATATGTAATACACAAAACCATGATAGATGACATAGGAATGTCAAGAATTTCAAAAATCATGAGTGACATCTATTGGTTCCCTTAACTAAGGTAGGTTTATGAAGATAACTCGCGTGAGTTATAGAATATTTTGAATCACAATGGGAATTTCCTCCCGGAGTTACAGAATAAGAGATATGTATATGTATAATGCAAGTAATAATATCTTAAAGCTATAGGTCAGGCTGTAGACTAGACTTTAATGCACCCTATTAATCTGGGTTATCCACATTAAGACTGCCTAGTTCCCTACAACCACCGCTCTGATACCAACTGTAACACCCCTTCAAAATTGACATTGACGCAGATGTTAACTCTGGTCCCAGTGCATGGCTTGACTTCTAAGTACATCAAAGTTCTACAACGGAAGCATAATATATAAGTACCTGAGACAAAACATGCTTAAATGTGTCAACCAAAAGGTTGGTGAGTTCATAGGTTTATCATAAACAACGATTTTGATAATAATGATATATCACAAGATTTTGTTTAAAGTTGATTGATATAGAAATATCAATCTAAAAGTGTTGATGAAGTTTGTAATATCGCTACTTAACAAAATTTACCCTGTGACACCTTGTACTGTCAGTGTCGTGAAATCATTATTATGTAACCAAAGACCAACGGTTGAATGGTTAGAGACGTTACTCTCAATAGGCCTATTCACAATAATTAAGTTTGCATTTAAACGTAGCAATTAACGATATTACGGTAGGAATTTAGCATGAATCAAAGCATGACAACATAGTTAACAATTTAGTACTTGTGTCTAAACGTAAAACAGTTATAAAGCAAGCATGTGTCTCACCCCAAAAGTTATAAAACAGTTATGAAACAGTAAAAAGTGGGGCTATGAAGTTCACCTTAAATAGCAGTTGAAGATAATCCACAAAGAAAAGAAATGACGGAAGTAAGTAACGGAGATCTCAATCTAGAGATATAACGTTTAGTCAGTTATGTTCTAATAGACAAAAAGTATGTTTATTAATATAAGGATTATATTAATAGTGACAATTTATAGTAAGAGTTTCTACTTTTGAAAAGTTTTCATTTAAAGCAGGTTTATAGTTTTAGAAAGTTTGGGTTAAAATCCTCCACATTAAGACGTTGTACAACTTTGTCCAAACTTCGTTGCTATTAAGTAAGTCGGGATGACCAGATGTAACCGGGGTTCAGGAACTTTCAGTTGGACTATAAGTCTACAACCTTTCGTTTAATCCAAAACCTTATTCCCATTATGGCAACCTAGACATCATCCACTTTACGGTAAATAGCGGTGAGTTCGTATAAGTGATACGTTATCTTTTGATCATAACCTTCACCCATTATGTGCGTATAGAAATACGAAATGTTTATGTATTAATAATATGATATTAATAAGTTTATTGTTATCGTATTAATAATTCGATTATCTTTATTATTTATTTAAGTGTATATAAGTTTAGGTTTATTATTATGTATATTATTGTATTTTATGAATTAATAAAGTATATGTATGTATAATAGGGAAAGGAATTAATTAGTTATTATAAGTATTATTTTTATGTTTTATAATAATAGTAACAATATAATATTAATGTATTTATAAGTATTTAATTAGTTTAGCCGAATTATATACATATACGATTTAATTTGTTGATTAATTCCATTAGTCACCTAAAAAATTATGTTCATAATTTTTGTAACAACCCAAACCAACACCCGACAAAACCTTGTGAAAATACGAAATAAAAAAAATTTTCTGTTGCAGACCATCGGCGCGCCGCGCAATATGGCCCGCGCGCCGCGCCATATCTGGCTGTCCCCGGGACTTTTAACCGCGAAAAGATTGACTAGTTCCCGGCACTTTTAGACAAAACGCTTTTTACCATACAACCAAATATGTAAAACTAACATGTTTTAAACATAAAATTAAAGTTTTACAAGCGGGGCCCACACGACCCAAATTACAAGTTTAGTACAATTTAGGAGTTTCGACCACCAAAAATTTAAGTTCCAAACTACACAATGAGCATGGCGTTTGGGATTAAACTACCCAACTGTCGGTCAAACTCCGAGAGCTACTAAAACCAAAAGCGTCCCTTAACAACAAGCGGGATCCCTAGTCCAAAACGATGCCCTTACCCTTGTCCAACACCGAACCTATAAAAGTGGTAAACAACGAGAGGGTAAGCAAAGCTCAGTGAATGCAATAATTACACATACATATATATCGCCCATCTATTTGCAATCACAACACAAGATACCTCGTACGAAACGTGTAACACAAAAGCATGTCATCAACCTCAAACACTTAACAAGTCATACAATAACATAACTGAGTTAGCATATACTCAACACAACCATAAATAATTTAGCATGCTAAATATCAACAAATCTTAATATGGTTAACCATGACGCTATGGTGCTACCGGCTCGTGGTTCACACCATACGCATTGAGTCTCACTCGTTTATAGTGCTACCGGCTCGTGGTTCACACTTTGTTTATAGTGCTACCGGCTCGTGGTTCACACTCGATGCTACCGGCTCATGGTTCACATCAATTATTTTATAGTGCTACCGGCTCGTGGTTCACACTCGATGCTACCGGCTCGTGGTTCACATCAATTTACACACATGCTATGGTACTACCGGCTCGATGGTTCATACCATAACACCCACAAATAAACACGCCATATACACGAATGCATAATTATTCCACTCACCTCAAAATCTCTTGGTGAAAGATAACCGAGCTTGAACACTTCAATGTAACGCACCTATTACATTTATCACAATATCAAAATCACAACTCGAGTTGGTCAACACTCTAAAGCTCACTCCTAGTGTTAATTTGACCCATGGTGCAAATCCGACCCATTTGCACCCTTAGCCCTAAAATCGGGTTAACTCATCACAAAACCCTATTATTAACCAAAGTAGGTTCATTACACATTTTAACACTAGTTTTAGGCTTCAACCACACATATTAATTAGCTTAGGTTCATTTTGACCCATTTGACACTTTCAAAGTCAACCTACCCATTTTGGGTCAACCACTAACCCATTTACACCCATTTACATAAATCATGGTGTTCTAGCAATTTTACTAGCTAATTAGGGTTCTCTAACAACAATTAACTCTTCCAAACCCTAGTTAACCCAATATTGAGTCTACATGACTCAAATTACCCTAGAACACCCAAAACACTAACAAAATGGGTTTTATGTTCATCTTCACCCCAAACCCTAGCCCTAAATCAAATTAAACAAAGAAATTAAGATTAGAGCATACCACAACTATCACAACGAAGCTAGAGGGAAGGCGAACAACTTTAATGCTTGGACTTAAGCAAGAAACCTTCTTCTTCTTCTCCAAAATGGGGTTTCCCTCACTAAAAGCCACTCTCTCTCTAGAATTGATTTGGATAAGTGTTGGTAGTTGTGGAAGGAGTAAATGAACTCCCCAAAACTGATCTGAGGCATTAAATCCGGCCTCCAAGTGATTTTACCAAAATACCCTCAAAATATCTAATTTAAAAGAAAGAGAGAATCTGTCACAGACAGATGGCGCGGCGCACAACTCTCCCAGTCCAGCTCCTTTTGCCTTTTTAAATATATACAACCAAACCCCGATTCGAGTACCGCACAATACACTTATATACACATGTGTACACTTCAATTATTCGGGTCTTACAACTCTCCCCCACTTATTCGGATTGCGCCCTCGCAATCCAAGCCGCATGACAAGAGGGAAGATACACTAACACGAACTCTTCGGGTTCCCAAGTGAACTCGGAACCCTTGCTACGCCACCATTGGACTTTAAAAGTCCTCACTTCTTTATGTCTCAACCTCTTAACTTTCTCATCGAGTATGGCGACCGGTTCTTCGACATATTCCAACTTGTTGTTTAGCTCGATCTCGTCTAAAGGCATCCACAAGGAATCATCCGCAAGACACTTACGGAGGTGGGAAACATGGAATGTATTATGGATCCCTGCAAGCTCTTCGGGTAATTCCAATCGATATGCAACTTCGCCAACACGAGTTAAAACCTTGAATGGCCCAATAAACCGAGGAGCTAACTTTCCCCGTTTTCGAAATCGAATAATACCCTTCCATGGCGAAACTTTAAGCATCACCATGTCGCCTTCTTGAAATTCGATCGTTCGCCTACGTTTGTCGGCATACGACTTTTGCCTATCTTGAGCCTTCTTCAAATGTTCCCGAATAATATCAATCTTGTTGTTCGTCTCCAAAACCAAATCGGTACTCCCGATCTCTCGTTGACCCACTTCTCCCCAACAAACGGGAGTTCGACATCTACGCCCATAGAGCATCTCATACGGTGGCATCCCGATACTAGTATGATAACTATTATTGTACGAGAATTCCACCAAAGGCAAATGCTCGTCCCAACTACCACCAAAATCAATAATGCACGCCCGTAACATATCTTCTAGAGTTTGGTTCGTACGTTCGGTTTGACCGTCCGTTTGAGGATGATACGTCGTGCTCAACTTCAATTGCGTACCCATATCTTCATGAAACTTTTCCCAAAATCGAGATGTAAAACGGGTATCTCGATCCGAGATAATAGATATAGGAACCCCATGACGAGCGACCACTTCCTTGATAAACAACTTAGACAAGGTCTCCGACGATATTGCTTCTTTAATGGGAAGAAACAAAGCGCTTTTCGTCAACCGATCAACTATAACCCAAATCGAATCATATTGAGTCCTCGCCGTCTTAGGTAACTTAGTGATGAAATCCATGGTAATGTGCTCCCATTTCCACTTCGGGATCTCTAACGGTTGCAACTTACCATACGGCTTTTGGTGCTCGGCTTTAACTTGCAAGCAAGTAACACATCGTTCAACATATTTCACAACATCGCGTTTCATGCCCTGCCACCAATAGTCTTTCTTCAAGTCGTGATACATTTTTGTCGCGCCCGGATGAATAGAATATTTTGACTTATGTACCTCGTCAAGTAGCACCCGTCGGTAATCACCCATCTTAGGCACCCACACCCTTCCTTGAAACGACAATAAACCCCGCGGGCCCATAGTAATGAATTCTGATTGGCCCACAATTCGCTCCGCATGCTTATTGTGAACATAAGCCTCTATTTGATCTTCACCCATCTTTTCAAGAAAGTCGTTAGTGATAACCAAACGTAACGATGCTACACGTATCGCCGGATGTTGAGTCTTTCGACTTAACGCATCCGCGACCACATTCGCCTTACCCGGATGATAAAGTATCTCACAATCATAGTCCTTCACCACATCCATCCACCTACGTTGACGATAATTCAAATCTCTTTGAGTGAAAAGATGTTTCAAATTTTTATGATCCGAATATATCGTACACTTGACACCATACAAGTAATGGCGCCAAATTTTCAACGCATGCACAACCGCCGCCATCTCTAAATCGTGAGTCGGGTACCTCGTCTCGTGCTCCTTTAATTGTCGAGAGGCATAAGCAATGACTTTACCCCTTTGCATAAGAACACACCCGAGCCCATTTAAGGAAGCATCACAATAAACTACCATATCTTCGACACCTTCCGGTAACACTAACACCGGTGCCTGACATAATTTCTCTTTTAACAATTGAAAAGCAATTTCTTGCTCGTTCTCCCAAACAAACTTCGCATTCTTCCTTGTCAATTTCGTCAACGAAGAAGCGATCTTAGAAAAATCTTGGATAAACCGACGATAATAACCGGCCAACCCGAGAAAACTCCGGATTTGCGTAGGCGTAGTCGGTCGTCCCCAACTCTTCACCGTCTCAATCTTCCCCGGATCCACTTGGATACCGCCTTCGTTCACAATATGGCCAAGAAATTGGACCTCTCTTAGCCAAAATTCACATTTAGAGAATTTTGCATACAACTTCTCCTTTCTTAATGTCTTCAAAACTTCACGCAAGTGACGTTCATGTTCGTGCATACTTTTCGAGTAGACTAGTATGTCGTCAATGAACACAATGACCGACTTGTCCAACATAGGTTGGCACACCCGGTTCATAAGATCCATGAATGACGCCGGTGCATTCGTAAGACCAAAAGGCATAACCACAAACTCATAATGCCCATAACGCGTTCGGAAAGCCGTTTTCTCAATGTCTTCCTCACGGACCCGCATTTGATGATAGCCGAACCGTAGGTCGATCTTAGAGAAATACGTCGCGCCTTGAAGTTGATCAAACAAATCGTCAATCCTAGGTAGCGGATAACGATTCTTGATCGTCACTTTATTTAACTCACGGTAATCGATGCACATACGCATACTACCATCTTTCTTCTTCACGAATAAGACCGGAGCGCCCCACGGCGAAGCACTCGGTCGGATAAAACCTTTCTCAAGCAACTCTTGAATTTGATTCAACAACTCTTGCATTTCCGTTGGTGCTAAACGATAAGGAGTTTTAGCGATGGGGGTAGCCCCCGGAACCAACTCAATGCGAAACTCGACTTGTCTTTCCGCCGGGACACCCGGTAACTCATCCGGAAAAACGTCTTCAAACTCATTAACTACCGGAATTTCACGAATAGGTGGTGGCTCATTACGAGTATCAACAACATGAGCAAGGAAAGCCATGCCACCGGTAACAACGGAACGACGCGCCCGTGCAAAAGTGCATATCAGCACCGTTCTTCTTCTCTTATCACCATGAATAATCATTTCTCCCCCACTTGGGGCCTTAACACGAATAAACTTGTCATGGCATGCAATATCGGCTCTGTAATGATCGAGCCAATCCATACCAACGAAAATATCAAAATCGCCCAAGGTCATTGGAATGAGATTAATTTTAAAAGTTTCGGCACCAAAAACAACATCACAATTCCTACACACATCAACCACTAGCACCGTCTTGCTGTCCGCTATTTCGACTTCTACCGGACGACTTAACTTAGCTAACGGTCTATCAAGTTTAGGCACAAATTTAGGAGAAACAAACGACAAATTTGCACCGCTATCAAAAAGAATTCTCGCCGGATTAGAATTAACCATAAAAGTACCTGAGACAACTTCGTTCGATTGTTTGGCTTCATCATTAGTCATCAAATAGTTGCGACCCCTAGCCGTACCCGCCGCCCTCTCCAACCTTTTCACATTATCATTTCGCAAGTCGGGACACTCCGGCTTCTTATGCCCCTCTTTGCCGCAATTAAAGCAAGTTACCTTGGTCGACGCCTTAGGACATTCGCGAGCCATGTGCCCTCTTTGATTACAATTAAAGCAAGTGGGTCCAAAACTCCCAGAACCACCCTTCTTCGCACTATTAACGCTCTCGGCGCCTCTTTTGGACTTCTTGTTTGAAAAATTCGAATGGCTCGATCCTTTAAACTTCCTTTTCGAAAAAGTAAAATCACTCTTCCTAGGCACCTCCGGCTCAAAACCCCGAGCCAACTCAAACAATTCATCAAAAGTCTTAGCCATACCCCGGCTAATCTTGCTCTTGTAGTCGGCATTCAAGGTACGATAAAAATCTTTCATAAGCTTATGATCATCACCCACATACTCCGGGCAAAAACGAGTCTTTGCCAAGAATGTAGACTTGAGGGTAACTAAATCCATGGAACCTTGTTGCAAATGATGCAACTCATCCCGGATTCGATCAAGATCGGATGAAGTTCGGTATTCCTTGAAAAACTCTTTCTTGAACTCCTCCCATGTCAAGTCCATGCATTGCTCTTCGCCATACAAATTGATTTTATCATCCCACCACAACTTGCCCTCTTCACGTAACCTGTTAGACCCAAACCTCGTCTTCTTCTCGGGAGGACACTCCGCGGTACGGAAGGCCCCCTCGATGTCCGAAATCCAACAAGTACTTTTCAACGGATCCCTCACCCCATTAAACGTCGGAGGTTGAGTATCCTTAAAATTTTTGTAGTGGAAGTCTCTCTTTCCATCACCCCCTTCACCTCGAGGATAAACGTTTCTAGCATCAAGGGCCTCTTCAATAGTGGCCTTCATTCGTTCGTTTATCATTTCGGTCACTTGCCCATCGACCGACTCTTGGAAGACCTTTCGAACGTCCGCAAGAAAATCCGATTTCAACTTCTTAAAGACGGCCTCGACCTTGGTCGAGAACTCGGCGTCTTCACTTGTACTTCCGTTATCGTGATCGGGACCGTTTCTCGTCTTCATTCTATAAAACGAATTAGGTTAAACCACGAAACGAAAGGGCAAATATACACAATTACATACATATACGCCTCACTACCCCATCTCGCTCAACAATCGTCGTACATTGCTTGTTTGACCCGATTTGCACCCGTAGTAATGGTAGCTAGTCATTACTACGCGAGCACGTCGCGCTAACTCGCTAGTACAACGTCCATCTCGCTTGATGATTGCTAAACACAACACAAACAAATAGCGCATGATTAGTTCACATAAACCTATGCACTAATCATTCCGATCCGACCCAAAGTCCTACAAGTCCCGCATAATCACGCACACAAAAGTCTAAGTCTAGGCGCCTATCTCAAGTCACCTAAATCCCTTAGACCATGCTCTGATACCACTTGTAACAACCCAAACCAACACCCGACAAAACCTTGTGAAAATACGAAATAAAAAAAATTTTCTGTTGCAGACCATCGGCGCGCCGCGCCATAGGGCCCGCGCGCCGCGCCATATCTGGCTGTCCCCGGGACTTTTAACCGCGAAAAGATTGACTAGTTCCCGGCACTTTTAGACAAAACGCTTTTTACCATACAACCAAATATGTAAAACTAACATGTTTCAAACATAAAATTAAAGTTTTACAAGCGGGGCCCACACGACCCAAATTACAAGTTTAGTACAATTTAGGAGTTTCGACCACCAAAAATTTAAGTTCCAAACTACACAATGAGCATGGCGTTTGGGATTAAACTACCCAACTGTCGGTCAAACTCCGAGAGCTACTAAAACCAAAAGCGTCCCTTAGCAACAAGCGGGATCCCTAGTCCAAAACGATGCCCTTACCCTTGTCCAACACCGAACCTATAAAAGTGGTAAACAACGAGAGGGTAAGCAAAGCTTAGTGAATGCAATAATTACACATACATATATATCGCCCATCTATTTGCAATCACAACACAAGATACCTCGTACGAAACGTGTAACACAAAAGCATGTCATCAACCTCAAACACTTAACAAGTCATACAATAACATAACCGAGTTAGCATATACTCAACACAACCATAAATAATTTAGCATACTAAATATCAACAAATCTTAATATGGTTAACCATGACGCTATGGTGCTACCGGCTCGTGGTTCACACCATACGCATTGAGTCTCACTCGTTTATAGTGCTACCGGCTCGTGGTTCACACTTTGTTTATAGTGCTACCGGCTCGTGGTTCACACTCGATGCTACCGGCTCGTGGTTCACATCAATTATTTTATAGTGCTACCGGCTCGTGGTTCACACTCGATGCTACCGGCTCGTGGTTCACATCAATTTACACACATGCTATGGTACTACCGGCTCGATGGTTCATACCATAACACCCACAAATAAACACGCCATATACACGAATGCATAATTATTCCACTCACCTCAAAATCTCTTGGTGAAAGATAACCGAGCTTGAACACTTCAATGTAACGCACCTATTACATTTATCACAATATCAAAATCACAACTCGAGTTGGTCAACACTCTAAAGCTCACTCCTAGTGTTAATTTGACCCATGGTGCAAATCCGACCCATTTGCACCCTTAGCCCTAAAATCGGGTTAACTCATCACAAAACCCTATCATTAACCAAAGTAGGTTCATTACACATTTTAACACTAGTTTTAGGCTTCAACCACACATATTAATTAGCTTAGGTTCATTTTGACCCATTTGACACTTTCAAAGTCAACCTACCCATTTTGGGTCAACCACTAACCCATTTACACCCATTTACATAAATCATGGTGTTCTAGCAATTTTACTAGCTAATTAGGGTTCTCTAACAACAATTAACTCTTCCAAACCCTAGTTAACCCAATATTGAGTCTACATGACTCAAATTACCCTAGAACACCCAAAACACTAACAAAATGGGTTTTATGTTCATCTTCACCCCAAACCCTAGCCCTAAATCAAATTAAACAAAGAAATTAAGATTAGAGCATACCACAACTATCACAACGAAGCTAGAGGGAAGGCGAACAACTTTAATGCTTGGACTTAAGCAAGAAACCTTCTTCTTCTTCTCCAAAATGGGGTTTCCCTCACTAAAAGCCACTCTCTCTCTAGAATTGATTTGGATAAGTGTTGGTAGTTGTGGAAGGAGTAAATGAACTCCCCAAAACTGATCTAAGGCATTAAATCCGGCCTCCAAGTGATTTTACCAAAATATCCTCAAAATATCTAATTTAAAAGAAAGAGAGAATCTGTCACAGACAGATGGCGCGGCGCGCCACCAGGCCGTGCGGCGCGCAACTCTCCTAGTCCAGCTCCTTTTGCCTTTTTAAATATATACAACCAAACCCCGATTCGAGTACCGCACAATACACTTATATACACATGTGTACACTTCAATTATTCGGGTCTTACAATTTTTATAACTCTAGTTAGGCATATGAATCAGTAGAAACATTTACAAAAATAATTTTTCCAAGTTTTTATATTTATTTCCATTTTTCTTTGCATATGTTCTCGGTTTAGATTAAATCAAAATTAATTAGGTAATAAATATCAAATCGACCTAAATAAATAATTTTATATTTTTTACAGGTTCTATATTCTGTAAAAATATTATAAAAATTATTAAATCAAATTTTATATCAAAATATTATTTATTTAATGTTTTCTAATTATTTAACCATTCTAATCGGCCTATAATTAAATAAATAGGAAAAACAATTTAAAATTAATTTTTATATTTTTTTACAGTATCTAGCGATGCTACTAATCATATAAAAATTTTATAAAAATAGATTTAATACACGTTTGTATTTATTTTGTATTTTCTTTATTATTTCTCTCGGTTTAGAATAATGCAAAAGTAAATTCTATTTAAATAATAATCGACCCATTTATTTAACTTTTATAATTTTTGCTTGTTTATAAAAGTATAGTAATCTCAAAAAAAATTATAATTATTTTTATTACTGTTTAATATTTTATTACGAATTTTTCATAGTTTTTGTGTTTAATTAATAAGTAATTCGTAATTAAATATAAATAATATTCCAAAAATTTTAAAAATCATTTTTACATGTTCCTTAACAGTTTCAACTAATTTTTATACAATTCTTACTGATCTTAATATTTTATATCATTTATATCTATTATATATATATATATATATATATATATATATATATATATATATATATATATATATATATATATATATATATATATATATATATATATATCGTGGTTTTGATTAAAATATAGAATATATATATATAAAATAGTAAATAAATTTTGATTTCAATTATAATATTCTTTTTATGTTAATTTAAAGTTATGAAAATATTTTTTTTAGTTTTTAAGTACATATACTAATTTTTATTGATTTATAGTATATATATACTAACCGAAACAAAAATAAAAAAAAAATATATAGCACAACATATAAATTAATATTTCGAATTTAATAACTTATATGTGATTAATAGAATCTGTAAAAATTATTTTTACTAATTTTAAAGATTTATAACTATTTAATCCGATTTATATATTATTTTATGTAAATCGAAAGAAAAAAAATAAAATAAAAAGAAGGAAAAGAAAGTACCTCAAATTTCTTCAAAATTTTGAGAGAAAGATTTAGGGGTTGCGTGAAAAATATATGAGTTTTAGGTTAGTATTTATAGGTAAAAATGGTAGGTGAAAAAGAAAAAAAATAATAAAATAAAAATTTCAAGAATGCCAATTTTGACAAAAATGAAAAAAATGTGGAAAATGTTTTTGAAAAAAAATCAAGAAAAGTATTAGTCAAATTTCATGGGCTTGAATTGTATAAAAAAATCTTATTTTTTTAGCTACAAATATAAATATAAATACTAATTAAAATAACTTATCATTTAATTAATAATTATGTTACATGTAGTTTTATATATATATAGTACTCATTAACATTAATATTAACTAAAGTTATTTTACATAATATATATAAACTTTAGTTAACAAAACGTTTCGACTAAAAATAAATATTTAATCAACGTCGAATTTAATTATATATTACGTATGGATAACAACCCTATAGGCAAATTAGTCAATTCAAGTATGAAAATGTGAGGGTTGTTATAGGTTGGTGAGTTCATAGTTTTACAGTTTCATATAATCTGTATATAAAGGTGGATCATAAGATTTCAGTTGTTTCGTCCAGAAACGTTTATCAAAATATTCTACAAGATTGAGCACCCTGGTAACTAAACTAAACGTATATATAATTTGTACCCTTTGTATAATCATCTTAATAATACACGCAAACCAACGTGTACGCTTCTCAAATAGCATACGTCCGTTAAAAGGCTAGTGCTCTAGCTCGGATGGGGATATCAAGCCCTATGGATCCATATACTACTACTCGCGCCCACCAGTTCTTATAACCGGCAGTTACTAGTTACCAAAGCTAAGGAATTTTCGGTTCAAACTCAGTATAGAATTTAGTATGTACTTGTGTCCATTGTTTAAAACAAAGTGCATGTATTCTCATCCCAAAAATATATATTGCAAAAGCATTTAAAAAGGGAGCAAATGAAACTCACCTTAGCAGCATATAAAGTCGTTCACCAAAATGTGACTGAAACTCAGATTACCAAATAACCGTAGATCTCAACCTAGAGAACATATGTTGGTCAATAAATGTCTATCAAGCTAGGTCAGGTCATAGTGTATCATAATCCTAATGCTCGATATCGACATACAAAAGTTATCCAAAGTCGTTTCAAAAAGTCAATTTTGACAGTTGTTTAACAAAACGAGACGTACCTTATATAAGGATTCATTTACTCGGTTGGTAATATTCAAAAATCCAATTTATCAATCTCGTAAACAAGTTGTTTAAATCTTAATTGTAGATTCAAAAGCAATTTCAATTAACGTTAATCATAATTCAGTTGATCATATCTTTTAATCCGTTCATCGAAATTATTCGATATCTAAATGAAAAGTTATTGATTTTTCGCCAGCTTTCCAAAAACATGTATATCATATACCTTTTACCAGTAATATATGTATTTAATTCGTGATTCATTATAAACTGTTTAACGACGAAATTTAGCATACAAACATGTATAAATATATATACTCGAGTACTAGACATGTATACACTATTAATTTATAAAAGATAAAATATAAATGCTTACGTATCAATATTGTAATTCAATATTTCAGAAAAGTACGTAGACACAACAGAGATGATAAACACTATGTTTGACTTGCGAACAATACCCATGAATATTTTCCATAACCTCCATAGCTATAACTCATAATTTCCTTAGCTCTATCCCGTTTGAAAACTCATTTTGAAATTGTTTAGCCTTAACCTCGTCGTAATATTTTATGTAAAATACTAATAATAACGGTAACAATATCTGATAATACTAATATTAATAATACTAAGATTAATATTATTAATCTTAATAATAATAATAATAATAATAATAATAATAATAATAATAATAATAATAATAATAATAATAATAATAATAATAATAATATAATATAAATAATAATAATACAGAGATATATAGAAAAGGAAATGAAAAACTGAAACGAACTCGTGCGAATTTATAGATGTGAGCCACCATTACCCTCCATGCGATCGCATGGTTTCATGGGCATACGGCCATGCGATCGCATGGCCAATTGTCACCAGCCTGGTTCGATTGTTTTTATCTTTGTCGACATAATATTATATTTATATATAATATATATAATTTTATATAATTAATTATATATTATATTAAATTCACGTGCATAATTGACTTGTAATTTTTGTTCCGATTAATCGTACGTCGTCACTTGACTTATGTCCCGGTTCCGGTTTCTCGAACGTCCTTTCGTACACTGAGAAAACTTGTGTTTTACGTTTCGTGACTCGTACCTTTGTCAAAATATAGATTTAAATTATCCATAAATTATACCACTTGAAATATAACTTATACATTTGAGTGTTTTGGTCATTTACTTTTATAAATCAACGTCTCGTTATTTATTAATATATATTTAATAATATTATTTTAAATCAAATCGTTTTAGGATTAAGTTAATATTTTATTTTATCACCTTGTAAAATATATATATAGATTTTCATTTTGAAATAGTGTTTTACTGTAGCAAAGTTACTATAGCAAAGTTTTTTTACTGTAGTAAATAGTGATTTTCGAAAACACTGTAGCATTTTGGGTACTGTAGCAATTCGAAAATACTGTAGCAAATTAGTGTTTTACTTGTTCATCTTAAACGTTTTAGTTAACTTATCTAAATATCAATCGAATCAATAATTGAATGTTACTATCGTTTACTAAATAACTTAAAATGATATATATATATATATATATATATATATATATATATATATATATATATATATATATATATATATATATATATATATATATATATATATATATGTGCACATTAAGTTATATATATATATTGTTCGTGAATCGTCGAGAACAGTCAAAGAATAATTGAATAGTTCAAAATTTTGAGATTCAACATTACAGACTTTGCTTATCGTGTCGAAAATATTAAATCATTTAAAGATAAAGTTTAAATTTAGTCAGAAATTTTCGGGTCATCACATTTAAGGAGTCTCACCAAGTGAAAGTCATGAAGGAAAACTGAAAAGTTCACTGATGATTAGTTCGTTTTGTGTTGTTTGGTTCTAGATTATTTCTATTTGTACTTGTTTAGTTGGCTCGTTGTTAGGTTGCATGACTCACTTACAACATTTAACTTCACTTCTATCTATTCTTTAATTATTTTTGTTAATGATATTTATCGGGGTAACTACTTACAAAAAAATCATAGATTATAAAGTCAAATTACAGAGTATCTCTGAATTGCAATTACATTTGCTTTTTTCTTTGTTTATATAGGAAACAACGTGTAGCGATCTTGCTCTTTCGCGTCACGAACTCATAATTCTTTTTCTGTCATAAACTCGTATTGTCAACTTTGTTAAGCCTCCTCCAACAAGGACAATTGAACGACAATGCATATCACATTACTGTTTAAAAATGTACCAGTGCAAGGTTTACACACAAGAACACAATACAAGAGATGCGAAGTACCAACTGTTAAGTATCATTTAAAATTTGCTTAATAGGTTAATTTTACCCTTTATTATTGTTGTTGAAAAATCATGCTTAAAAGATAAAACATTGCTATCAACTCATTAATGTAGTCCTACTAATTTACTCAACTATGAACTAATATTACAAATCAAACTTTCATTTAATGTTCTCATTATTGATTGAGTATTTCTCTTATTTATCCATAGTACATTGAAGTGTTATTTCAGCCATTAGATGTCATATTAATGATCATTATTCAGGATTCGACTTACATACATAAATTAATATACTTAAAAAATAAATTTTCGTTTTTAATTAGACCATACTATGTAACTACTAACATTAAGTCAGCTAATCATGTTGCTTGTTATATTAGCGCAAGAATATAATAATAAAGTTAGTTTGATAACATGATTTGCTGGATTTAGGTTAATCCGCGTGACAAAATGATGGAGTAAATTCTAAGTTGAAACGCGTATAAACGATCACATTAGCGACTTGACTGACTCTTAGAGCTTAAAGTAAACTTCAGGCAGGATTTAAAACCCATGAAAATTTGATTTTACCATTTTCATGGCGTCTCAATTTTATTTTTAATTTAATTTAGTTTTTAAATTTTTTTTTTTTCCTACTTATTGGCCGGAGGTCCACCCGGAAGCAATCTCTCTATCCGTCGAATAGAGAGAGGGATGACTTTCTCTACTTTTGAGAGTGTTTTTCACTCTGGGTGGAGAAATGACTTGTCTTTATTCTCGGATAGGGGAATGATTGTCTACATCTCACCTCACTCATACACCACTTATGTGGTATTGAGTTTTGTTGTTGTTGTTGTTGTATTATTACAAGGTTGAAGGAATCACTACGATACCGCTAAAACAAAACCAAAGACCCTTTGTTTTTAGGTTAAAATTATACTAGAAACAAGTATACATATATGTAATGATCACTGTACTTCTCGAAAACTAATGGAATGTTAATAGTTAATTTAGTTTATAAATATCCATACAATATATCCTTACTATAAACCACCGAGGCAGTAGCCTGAGTGGTAGAAGCTCAAGTGTGGGCGGGCCCCTTGTTCTATAACGATTAGGCAGGGGTTCGATTCCTGTGGGGGGTGGTTTTCTCAAGGATCCCTGTGCTAAGTTTCATATTGTGGGCTTATCACATGAGCCCGTTTGCAGTTCCATTTCGGGCTGTATTACGAGGTTCGGTCCAAAGCACCTGGGTACTCCGTGTCGAAGGGTGTGAAGAGTTTCCTCCTAGCGTGTGTGTGCAAATGATGAGTGTCGTTGAAATAAATGATACGCTGATGCAAATAGCCGTTCAAAAAAATATATCCTTACTATACGTTAGATGATGCATCAAACATAAAAAACAAAAATCATCTTTTTTTTTTGAAAAACAAACTCACACACCCATCTAATATTAACACGAATATATACAAATCACAAAATGTCCTAAATATGATCCGAACTCTCAACCTCAAGGTTGTAAGAGTGATCTCGATACCGCGAAATCATTGACTCTTTTGTCTTTTCAAAAATCATCTAACATAATCAATCATGTTGTTTTATATCCGCAGAGGATTCTTATCAAATTTATTTTAATAAATTCACTTAACTATTATATATTACAGTATAAGTTATAAGACTATTCGTAGTGATGACGGTAACATGTCAAGGTGATGGAGTTATTTTATTTTTTTTCATTTCTTTTTTTGCGATGACTTCAATGTGAGAAATGTGATGGACTGATAGGATAGAGGGTGGTTGTCAACAAGGTGATCAAAAAGGGTGTTGGACAATGTATTAAAATATAATTTGAAGTTGCTTGAGGATGTGGTAAAAAAATAATAGAAAAAGGGTACTAAATAATGGAGTAATCAATAAATCAACATGATGGTGAAGGGTCCGTGCCACCATCAAGCATGCCTCGAAAAAGTCGAGCTAGCAGCCTAGCACGTCGCACTACTGGCGTGTTCGCGACATGCTGAGCTTACATCTTAACTTTTTTTTGAAAAGCAAGAAGGAATTATATTACCAAGCACCAACGAAAATACAATAAGAGGATCGGCAAAATAAA
This sequence comes from Rutidosis leptorrhynchoides, assembly GCF_046630445.1. Classification (NCBI taxonomy): domain Eukaryota; kingdom Viridiplantae; phylum Streptophyta; class Magnoliopsida; order Asterales; family Asteraceae; genus Rutidosis; species Rutidosis leptorrhynchoides. The sequence goes on from NC_092340.1 coordinate 73,724,784, forward strand.
GCCGAGACAAAACGAACAACGAAAAAAAAGAAAACACTACTTAGCTATCTAAGAAAAAAGAAGGATTTGTGAGCCAAGTATGCCAATCGATACTTTTGCCTTTGATTCTATTCGAGATCCACTCAAAAGATTTAAGCTGAATTTCAGTAATCGCAACCGGGGTAGTCCAACCTTTGTTATTGAACACCACCATATTACGATTCTTCCAAATGTAGTACGCGCATACCCACTCCACGGCTTGCCAAATTTTCTTCCCGAGATTAGACATGTTGCTTGAAGAATATCATTAAAACTTAGACTTGAAAACGAAGCAAAGTTCCACCATTTGAAGATCCTAGTCCATACATCAAGCGAGAATTTGCAGGAAATTAAGGAATGCTCGACCGATTCAAGATCTTCATCACAAACGGGACAACGAATAGTATGTAAATCCACACCCCTTTTGTCTAGTTCAACCCGAACCGGTATTCTTTTTTTCAAAAGTCTCCAAACATAAATTTCTACTTTTTTAGGAATGAGATTGTTACGTAAGGTTTGTTGAGAAACAAGATTTGAAGTGTTAAGAACCTGCTGATCGATAAGATATGCGAGTCTTTTAACAGTGAAAACGCCATTGCTAGCAAGATTCCACGTCCAAGATTCGCCAACATTAAAGTCCAACGAAAATGATCGAAGCAATCTGCACAGATCATCGAATTCACCCGCTGTGCGACCCCTTGGTTCGCGTGACCAGCACCAATTGAAACTGCCCGAATTGTTGCCGATGCCATCTGCCATGTTTCTATCTCTGTTGATGTCGTCTACTATAATTCTGTCTCTTACCATCGCATCTTTGTTGCAATCAAGCCTATAAAGCCTTGGAAACGCGTCTTTGAAACACACCGAACCACACCAAATGTCCTTCCAAAATAAAGTCGATCTTCCGTCACCGATTGATTTTTGAAAAGATTGAATGAAAGGCACTTGAGCTTCCTCAATTTTGTTACCTGCAAGAATTATGTTGTTCCAAGTACCTGAGGCCGAAAGATGGTCATGCCCACCTCCCGACCGCAAGCGTCCGTCAATTCCATATATGCTACGAATAATTTTGGTCCATAAGCTATTGGATTCGGTTTTAAACCTCCACCACCATTTGCCCAAAAGGGCTAGGTTTTTGCTTTTTAACGACCCAATATTTAGCCCGCCCGACCCGTAAGGTAAAAGAATAGATTCCCATTTAACCCAAGACATTTTAGAGCTCGTAAGATCCCCTCCCCAAAAGAAAATGAGTCTCACACTCTCGAGTAATTTAAGCACACAAGGCGGGGTACGAAAGAGCGAGAAGTAATACAAAGGAAGACTACTAAGAACCGATTTTAAAAGAACCAATCTTCCACCATAGGACAACGTTTTCATTTTCCAAGCCGATAATTTTTTTTTGAATTTATCAATTACCGGCGCCCAATCGCTCAATTTCTTCATTTTTGCACCAATAGGAAGACCGAGGTAAATAAAAGGAAATTTCCCGGCTTTACATCCCATACGTCTAGCAAGATCTTCTACCTCAACCGAATTAACACCAACACCAAAAAGACAACTTTTTTGAAGATTTACTTTTAACCCCGAGGCCAATTCAAAACATTTAAGAACATTTAGAAGATTACGTGCGTTTAATCTAGACCATTCTCCAAAGAAGATGGTATCATCGACGTATTGCAAATGGGAAACCAAAATGTTTTCCTTCCCAATTTCGACACCTTTGAAAAGACCTCGATCTACCGCGGCTTTAGTGAGAATGTTTAGGCCTTCAGCGGCGAGGATGAACAAGAAAGGGGACAAGGGATCACCTTGCCGCACACCCCTACCAATAGAGAACTCTCTAGTAGGGGATCCATTTACTAAGATAGAAATGCTAGCCGACTTTAGACAAGATAAAATCCATTTTCTCCATTTAACACCGAACCCCATACTAGCCATGACTTCCATGAGGAAATCCCAATTCAAGCTATCAAAAGCTTTTTCAAAATCAACCTTAAAAAATATACCTTTTTTCTTTTGGACCTTCATGTATTCAAGAGATTCATTAGCTATAAGAACACCATCCAAGATATATCTTTCTTTTAGAAAAGCACTTTGTTCTGAACCGACAAGTCTTGGAATTACCTTTCTTAATCTGTTGGAAAGTATTTTAGCAACGATTTTGTAAAAACTTCCGATGAGACTAATAGGCCGGTAATCACTAAGGTTAATTGGGTCATTTTTTTCGGAATTAAAGTAACAAATGAAGCGTTGCACCCCCTCGAAAATTCCCCATTGCTCCAAAACCATGATATGGCATTAACGACATCGACTTTGATAACATCCCAAAATTTCTTAAAGAACCTTAAATTAAAACCATCCGGGCCCGGAGCTTTAGTGCTACCACAATCACTTATTGCTTGAAGAATCTCCTCTTCACTAATTGGAATTTCAAGACTCCCCGCTTCTTCAACTATCAACGAAGGGTATGCTAAATCAATGAGACTAGGCCTCGAAACCGTGTGATCTTCAAATATATCTTTGTAATGATTATAAATTGCCTCTTTAATTTCAGAAGGATCCTCGCTCCATACCCCATTAATAGAAAGACCCCGGATGTTATTTTTATTATACCCTCTTCTAATTAAAGTGTGAAAGAATTTGGAATTCTCATCCCCTTCATGAATCCACCGCACCCGAGCTTTTTGTTTCAACATGTTGACTTTAATTTTTTCCCTTTGAAACCATTCCTTTCTAGCATTTAGCCATTGAACCCTTTCGTCATCACTTATTAACCCTAATTCAGCCTTTAATTCAAGAGCGTTTGCAATTCCTTTAAAGGTCTCGATTTCCCCTTCTAAGTTGCCAAATTTTTGTTGACTTTTTTCTTTTAAAGCGAGCTTTGTTTTTTTCATCTTATTTCTTAAGCAACAATCTTTCCGCGAACCTCCCCCACCACTAGATCCCCAAACTTCTTTTATAACTTGTTCTACACCATCAATATCAAGCCAATCATCGAAGACTTTAATGGGTTTAGGACCAAAATTTTTTACATCATCTTTTAGAACAATAGGGCAATGATCAGATTGCTTTCGATCAAGTGCGACCACCGAAAGAAAACACCATAAAGTATGAAAGCTATCATTAACTAGAAACCGATCCAACTTACTAAACTTGAGACCATGATCACTAATTCTAGTGTACTTTCTACCACCAAGAGGAATGTCAATCAGTTTGGCCTTTTCGTTGAAATTGTTAAATTTTTTTGCCCTACTCTCGATAAAGTTACAGTTCATTCTTTCGTCCTCCATTCGCACTTCATTGAAATCACCGCAAATAACCCAAGCCTCATTGACTTTTGACACTACAGAATCGTACAATAGATCCCATAATCTTTGTTTGTTGAAATCATCATGAGGGCCGTATACATTTACAATGTTGAAAACACCACCATTTCGAACCCAGTTTCCTCGGATACCAATACAGAAGTCAGAAACATAAGAATTAGTGACATCAAATACATTAGTGTCCCAGATTATAATTTGACCTCCCGACTTCCCAACCATCTCTTTTTGAGTAAAGTTACACGCACTGTTTCCCCAAATACCACGAATCCATTCTAAATTAACAGTATGTAACTTAGTTTCCTGGAGAGCTAACAAGTTTGGTTTTTCAAAACGACACAGGCTTTTTAACCAACCGATTTTACTGTCTTTCCCCGATCCAAAACCCCTTATATTAAGTGAAAGCATCTTCATTAAAATTGATTAATAAAAACGAAACAGACATATGGGGCAGCAACCTACTTAGTGGGTTTTTCCACCCACTTCAGTCCCAATTGTCGACTGAAATCCTGAATCCCTTCATTATTAATTGAAAACGAATTATTACTAGATTCAGAAACTTGCCTGGATACATGGGAGCTGGACAATTTTGACGGTTTGGGATTTGAAACATTTGCACGGGATAATTTTGACTGTTTTGGCACGGTAGCGTTTGCACACGAGGTGCAAGTAGACTTGATAGGATCATTGTTTTCTTTATCTCTTCTTGCTACGGTCTTCAGGTTCAATAGCCTTGATGAAGCTTTCCAATTGCGAAGCTTGGTAAAACAACAATCATTCTTTAAAGATCCTCTGTTATTTTTTTCCTTATTCGCCCTAGTTTCTTTTTTCTTTGTAACATATCTCATATCCTTTTTATTCTTTGTGTTGTCTTGAACAGGACTGGATGTAGTTTTTTCTCTTGGATTCGACACCACAGGCACATTAACCACATTAACTTTTTGGGCCTCATCATTATGGTAAACTGGGCTGCCCACTTTGTTTTTGGTAATCTCAAAATCTAATATAACATTCCTTAATGGGCTGTAGGCCTCATCCACAACTTGAGTAGGCCCATCAAAGAAAGAATTTGAGTCATTTACTGTATTGGTTGCTTTGGGAGACAAAAGAATTTCACAATTACTATCAAAGTCAAGATTTGGTGGCTCTTCCACTACATTATCTCCAACGTTACCATTATTGGGCTCCACTGCCACTACACAATCATCATCATTGATGTTTTGTGGTTCCACAACAATTGTATCATTATTGAGCTCCACTACAACGTTAATGCTTTGTGACTCTTCCACTACACTGTTATCATTGGGCTCCACCTCTCCATTCAAATTCCTTGACTCTTCATCTTCAGCATCCCTCATCGCCGGAGTATTAACGTTTACCGGATTTATCATCGGAGAAGAAATTTCATCGTTTAGATTGATCTTTTGACCAAAAACAGGACCATCTTCAAAATCTGGAAAATCATCATCTTCATCGTTGATGTCGAAAGTGTCATCGATAAAATCATCATCCGAATTTGGATCGATGTTATCACAGTCTACCCATTTAGAATCAGACAAATCCGATTCAAGATGAATTAAACGATTTGAGTTTTCCTTCACAGTAGCCGAGATAAAAACAAGGTTATCAACTATTAATTTTGCATTCCCGTCCACATGATTCATGCCCGCCATGTGAATAAGAACGTGTCCTGTTAACAAGTTTTGATTATCGGATGTAATTTTGCAGTTTTCCATATTGACAACCTTCCCCCATTTTTCTGCAATTTCCGAGAACACTTGTTCGTTCCAGTATTTTGCCGGAACACCCTTGATATCAATCCATACCAACCTACCAGCAGATTGCCAATATTTATTATCAAAGCGTAAAATCTTTGAGCACCATCTTCTAATAGCATGATTTTCATTATTGATAATGGCATCTGCAGCTTTGACATACTTACATATTACCAACACTTCCATACCACCAAGATACTTTAATGTGAAATCATCCATTCCTTCAGCTCGGCACAAGGACTCAAATTGATTAAGGAGTTCAATCCTATTTAGTTTCACCACAACACTTCTATCAAAGAAATCATTGTTACTATCAGTTTTTTTTTTATCATCACCACTCTTTCATCCTTCAAAGAATCATCTTCTTGTTGTTTATTATCTTCCTGTTGTTTTTTACCACCATTAAGCTTGAACCTGAGATCTTCCTTTTTCTTGTTCAAGTCAAATCTCAGATCCTTTTTCGGGGTTCTAGCCACCTCGTTGAAACTCCTACCATCGGTGAATGCATTGTTGAAGTGATTAGCATTACCCCCTCTTGTATACCGAGACCCATTTTTCACCTTTTCTTTGTCGATTGCCTTGAAGATTCTAATTGGGTTGCCATCGAAGGAGATGCGTTCTAATGACGTTAGTAACCTGTCAACATTAGAAACGTCACTGAATCTTGCGAAGGCAAACCGATGCCCACACCTTAGCCTCTTTCCAACCATGTAAATGTCTTTGAGATTGCCATAAGACTTGAAGGTTTTCCATAAATTTTCCATATTCCACCCCTCTGGGTAATTAAAGAACATGAAAGAAGTCCAATGGTTTCTGTTTGATCTTGAAGAATCGCCCGGTAGTCCTCCTTTGAATCGATCAGGCTTCGAATCATACCCTGCCCAGTTGCTTGTGTTTCTCACTCTCTCTCTCCTCACACTCTCTCTCACACTCTCTCTCATGGTTTGGTGCTCCGATGTAATGTTAAATGGATATCTTTACATCTTAACTAATAATGCGGATTACGAATAATCAAATGTAGAAATAAAAGAAAATACATTTATTAGCACTCCTCATATAACTTCTCCTTAACCAAATATCCCTAAGCCTACAATTTGTCTCATTATCACTTATATCTCAATCAATTATATTAATCCTGATATAAAACTTTACTTGCATTATTAAATCACATAATCCCACATAATCCATCAATAACACTTAAAAAACAAAAATTCAGAAAAAGACACTTCTTGTTTTTTATTAGAGCTAAAAATAAAAATTTGCATAAACAAAAATATATACTAGAGTGTGACAGAGAATCACATTCACATTCATATTCAGTTAACATCTCTTCTTCCTACGCATTTTCCCACTTTTGTTCCTTAACCAACTCAATAAAACAACTTCAAAAAAACCTCCAAAACACACACACACATACACACAAAACAAAAACATGTTGGATTTAGTTTCATGTTACAGTCAATATGCCGTACAAGTCTCTGAATCAGCATCATGTTCAAATTACACAACAACATCTTCATCATGTATAATTTCTCAAAATTTAAACCCATCAACACAAACTGCCGTTTCATATCTATACAAAACCACCTTATCCACCGGGACCCACCACTACATCACCATTACATGGTACCGTAACGCCACCACACAAGGCCTTCAAATTACCTCCGGCGATGACCCCACAACGGCTTTCCGATTGAACACACATTCAAGACTCTTTAGAAAAAAGAAAGGAACGAAATTTTTCGAAACAAATGATTCAAAATTTGAAATTTATTATGATCTTTCATCGGTTCAATATGGCGACGGAGCAGAACCGGTTGAAGGGTACTATGTTTTAATCATGGTTGATTCCGAATTGGGGTTGTTGATCGGAGACATGTCGGAAGAATCCGCCGTCAAGAAACTAAAAACCCATAAACAGATCGGAAAAAGTTGTTTGCTTTCCCGGAAAGAACACTATTCCGGCAATACCCTTTACGCCACTAAGGCTCAATTTTCCGATACCGGAAGTTGGCATGATATTGTTATCCGGTGTACCGGAGAAAATGAGGGGTTGAAATACCCGGTTTTATTGGTGTATATAGATAAACGGATCGTGATCCGGGTCAAGAGGTTACAATGGAATTTTAGAGGGAATCAAACTATTTTTTTGGATGGGTTATTGGTGGATTTGATGTGGGATGTTCATGATTGGTTTTTTTATACGGATACCGGGTCAGGGTCGGGTTCAGGGTCTGGATCCGGTTCGGGTCATGCTGTGTTTATGTTTAGAACAAGAAGTGGGTTGGATAGTAGGTTGTGGTTGGAAGAGAAGATTGTGAAGAGTGATGATCAAAAAAAGGGATTCTCATTGTTAGTTTATGCTACCAAAAGCTAAGTTTCATAATCCTCTTTTGTAGATTTCATCTCATTTTCATGTGAATTTTTGTCCTTTGTTTGATATAACAATCATTTTTTAGACCGACAATGTAGCGAAAATGTCGCATTTTGTGCAATAAAATCTGTATATTGTAATTGAGAAGGATTGATCTTCTGTTTTGGTCTTTGTTTTGGTTTGATATGTTTTAGTTAATCTTAGGGAACTTTTTTACTTTTATGTCACCAATCAAATTAATTTAGTAGAATAAAACTAATGAGAAAGGGTCAAGAAAGCAACAAGTTTTATAAAGTATTTGTTTGTTAACTAGAACCCGAATTTTATTCGTACTAAGTCTCGATCCGGAAAATCTGTAAACCTTGATAAGATCAATGGGATGGTTATTAGACAGACAGGACTTGAGAGGAAGAAAGTTTCCATTGTTGCAAAGAATGGATGCTAGTGATTTTGATCGTTCGTTTCATTGTTTGCTGGTTTTATGTTTGACGTAGGTGTTTGTTGTTTTTTTTTTTCTTCTTCTTCTTTGTATTGGGTATTGGTTTAGTGTAAGTGTAGAATTGTCGTTCTTTGATTCGCTCCACTTTAGCTCGTCTTTAGATAGTCACCGTCCTAGTTTGCTATTAGGTTTGCTTTGTAGCTGCGAGCCTAATTGGGGTTCTGTGTATCTTTTGTTAGATTTTTTCATCGGTTGGTGAAAGTGCGTTGGTTATACGGAGTATATGTTATTGTTAACAAACTAGAACTATACTAGTTTTTAATAATCTTGATATCATGATCATAGGTTTATTATGATTTATTAAAGTCTACTAGGAAATGACCCGTGAAATCACGGGTTTGTTTGAACGAAACCGTTTAATTATATGTGTTAGGTATTAAGTGAACATAAATGCTAAAGTCATTTAGTTTAATGACCCGTGGAACCACATATTCCGACTAAGAAACTTGTCGTTGTTTTTAAAAACATATTGATATATTTAACTTAGTCAGAATAAATGAACTACTTTATTCTCCCACCACTTTCTTTTAATTTTCATCACAATTATTATTTTTCTTGTCATAAAAGCTACATTACAACATTTTATTGAGACATGTATTTCGCATACATATGTAACGTAATTAATCTCGTAAAGAAAACCTATATTTGAATAATAATAATATAATAATACTCCCCTCTTCCCACTACAAATGTACAATTACTCTTTTAACAGAGTTTTAGGAAATTCCACTAACTTCATTCTCCACCAATCAGAAATCTTTTCTCTTCATAATAACCTCTTCTGATTGGTTGAAACATCAAGTGGATACTTGAAATGTGACAGCCCAAAATAGAAAGGTGGATATAACGACAATACAGGTTTTCAATATATAATACATAATAAGTGACAACGGAAGTTTTCAAAATATGCGACCAATGCTCCTGACTGAGACTTATTAAAATTGAATTTATATTTTTAATAATTATTATTAGTAATAACAAATGTCTCTTTATTTTTTTTTTAAATAAAAAACTAATATACAATTATTATTTGAAGGTTGTACAATATGCTTCAAAGTTTGTACATGTGTCATGATGTGTTTTGTAAAAGACTGTACAATTTGTTTAAAGTTTGTACATATAGTCATATGAGTGTTTTACCATTAGGTTGTACATAATGCTTAAAATATTGTACATATGTTCATAGGTTATTTTATCATAAGTTTACATAATGATTCATATACTATACAATTAACATGCTAATATTTTTATTAAAAATAATCAATTATTTTAATGACATCATCATGAGGGGCTTAAATTTTTTTTTCTTTCCTTTTGAATTTTTTTTAAAACTTGAATAATCCTTATTTATGAGATTTATATTATACTATAAAATAGATTTTATACGTATAATTGAATAAGAGTTAAATGTAATGATTCTTTAAATAATTATTAAAATTAATTTATGGGTGTGTTTGGCGCAAGAGCTTATGGGAGATTATGGGAGCTTGAGCTTATAATTTTAATAAGCTCCAAGTAATAAGCTTTGTTTGCTAGACATAAAAAGTAGACCTTATGAAAATCATAAGTTCTAGAAAAATAAGCTACTTCTAGTACCTTATGTAAAAAAGTAGAGCTTATGAATTGAAAAATATACTCCAGCTAGTTTACCAAACACTTCTAAAAAATAATAAGCTCCAGTTACCAGCTTTATAAATAAGCTCCAGCTCCAGCTCTAACTCATAAGCTCCAGCTCTAGCTACATGCTCCAGCTCCAGCTAATTTCGTCCAAACACACCCATGTAAATGAAACCTTCAGTAAACATGCCTTTAAAATCATTAGTATTATTCATGCCCTCGTGAATTTCGTAAACTGATTATAGCGAGAATTACTATATATTTTTTAAAGCTAGTCCATATCGTTTTATGGTTATATTTAAAGTGTTGTCAAGTTTATAGGTATTAATCGTTAACTAACAATATAACATCAAATTAAATTATGGATAACAATAAATCTTTATTATTAATTGCTACATATGCGGAATCTTTATGTATAACTAAGTGAATTTCAATTAACTTAAATAGATAGATAAAGTATTTAATTAATGTTAATGACATCGATGACTTAAAGTTTTTCCTTTTTTTTTTTTGATTTTTTCTTAACAAGGGAATTAGCCTAATAATGAAATCATCATTATAGAATTTTAATAGGCACTATAGATTTGGTGTCCCAGGACCAGTGTTGTAAAAAACCCGATTACTCGCCGATTAATCTCCGATTAATAATTTTTAAGAGCAATCCGTTCCGATTTTCTAAAATCCGTTTAACTAATAGGTCAACATTAATTCATGAGTCAAAATCGAATTTAGTAATCAAAGTCGGTCGGTCAAAGTCAAAAATTTTCAACATCTTAACATGAATTTAAGTTAGAACTTTATAGTTTTTGAACATAATAAACAATTTTAATCAATTATGTTAAAGTTTATGTTTATGTTTATGATTTTCTTCTATATTTACACATATAATTTTTGAAATCTAATATTTAAATGTATAAAGTACAATCCGATTAATCCTCGATTAATCTCCGAATTGCCGATTAATCTTTTCAAAGTCCCGACCGATTAATCACCGAATACCGAATTTTACAACCTTCCCCTAGACAATTAGATTGGTTTGGTTCTAACTTCTAGGTGTTCATTGATAGCTACTCTAAACTAAAAAATTGTGGAGTTGTTACTTTGTTAATTTGTGTTAACATCCACATAATTAAATACTCTCAACCATTTACAGAATAATAATTCATGTATTCGTCAAATGTTGAATCCTTCAAATATAACCAATACATTGGTACAATGAAATGTGCTTGTGTTTCAAATAAATAAAGTGATATAGATATAAATGAGTTCATTACAAGAGGTGATCAGGTTCGAATCATGTATACGATGAATATTTTTTGGTGATCAGGGAAGGGTTGAAAACAACTAGAGAAGTAATCATGTAGGGGTGCGTACATTAGAGTATGATGTCAGATTACTCGCTCTCCCGAATAGTCCGAACATAAAAAAAAACCTTCTACCGTTTTTATAGTGATATAAATATTGAACAGAATACTCGGTACATAAAAAGCTAGCTTGAAAAATCATCATAAACCAATTAATAGGCTAGTAATTAAAAGTCTTTATTTCAAAGTTACTTAATTGGGTTTAAATTTTCGAATTTTTGAAAGGGGTTTAGTTTCTTTTACTTTTGAGACTTTGCATGGTATTTTTAAAAAAGATTGTTAATTTGGTGGTTAAAGTGAGAGTAAGAAAGGTAAGAGAGGGGGTGTGAATAATCATATCTCAATTCAAAATGAATTGGCTTCACTTGCAAGTTTAAGGTATCTTTTTTGCAATTTGGTTCGTATTCTACTTGAGAGTTGAGACTGCATTTTTCCCCCACTAATCTAATACTGTAATACATAAATGTGCATGTTATGAGTCTCTTTACCTTTTGTATTGCTCAATATTTTGTGACATTTACATGAACCTATGAAAATACATATATTAACTTCAGTGGTTTATAAGAGCATCGGGTGCCGTAATTTTTTTTGGCGTTTAAAGAAATCGACGCCGAGGACGATGGTGAACTTGACACCGCGATGGCGTCCTTGGCATGCGTCAATTTCTCACCGTCAGAAAATCGAATTTGAAGACCCACACATTTTTGATAGTTAAATTTTAAAATTTATATCCTTTTCATTTTTTCTTCTTTTTTAAAACAATTTCTTACCTCCTATATAAACACATAACCATTTCATATATTTTACACACATTCACTTTCAATAAAAAAAACATATATATGCACTCAACACTTAGAATTTCTTGATGGCTAATTGCATAATTACTTTCGACATTAATTCCGGTTGATTTTTTCCGATAACATGAAAGAGTACTATGGTGGTTCGAAACGAACATTGGAAGATATTGATGTTACCGGCTTCAGTTTAGTACGTTGTTCCCGTACTTACGAGAAAACGATGATTGCGAGGCATCGGAGTTTGCATATCATGATGCAGGCTCGGAAGAACTCGTGTTTCTGAAACACGAAAAAATGGTATGAAATTGTCCCGAAAGCAAAGATACGTTCGGAACGAAATGAATTGTATTCTAAGAATATAACTCAATTACGACTACGAGAGTAATAATGAGGGATGCGTGAGTGATAACACGATTGAGAAAATTTACTGATTTATGTACTAATAGTTTTAATTTATGTAACCGTATTTATAATTTTTACTTTTATTATTAATATTAAATGTTAATGTACTTCATTTAAATTTCTATTAATGTAATGTTTTATTTATATTTACTTTTAAGTATTAATTTATTTTACAGAAAAGAAATTAAATAAACATAAAATTAAGTTACTAAATCTAATACTAATAATAAATAAAGAAAGACACTGAAAATGGACATTGAACGACGCCTCAATTTTCTCTCAGCACAGTCCATTTCAGTGTCTTAAATAACACTGACCGACACCTCGTGCTCTAACAAGCATGTTACAACTTTACGGGTTAATATCTACAAAATTGAACAATTTAATTCCCTTTACAGCGACGAAGGTTCACCCGCAACAACACGTAGCTACCCACAGAACACATAGTTGTCATGAGATTAGTCGGCTCGCAAAGCGAGTTAGATACTAGGTATAAAAAACAAACATGTTGCAACATATAATTACTTCATTGTGTGATGAGGTCATATAAATGGTAATGTGTACATTGTATTGTTTAACAATCTCAAAATAAGCCATTGGTCTTAAGTTCCTTAAAAAGAGGTCTCGAGTTCAAACATCTCTAAACATATCTTTGGATGACCAGAGAAATGAGTCAGAAACAGTCACGACACGATAACTCAATTTGACTGCGCACATATAACTAAAGAATACACCTTTATCTAGATAGACCGAATATAGAAAATCTTTTCTATTTACCCTGTATATTGTATTTTTTGAAGACGCATATAACCATTACCATACAACAGAATGAGTATTATTCATATTTGATTATTATTTATTAAGTGAATAAACAAACTACGACTGTTATTTCTATCTATTCGTTCCATTTCATATTTTGAATCTTTATTTCTGTTTGGCGACGAATTTCTTCATTACATGCTTTACATGTTTTTTGAACATCAAAATTTTATTAAACCAAACAGACCCCTAGCGAGCAACTAGGAGACTGGGAAACAAACAATTACAAAGAGCTTATAAGCCACAAGTTCCAACTCGTATCTAGCTTACCTATACTCCTCACCCACCTATACGCTACACTACAAATCAAATCAAACATTACATTTTTTTAACGACTTCAAGTTAAATAAAATAGCATTCCTATATCTCCATATATGTCACAACAATGTGAAAATTATGACATAAAGCGTGTCCTTCTTCTTCTTCTTCTTCTTTGTAACATGCCACCCCACAAACCATTGAATCCATTCATCCCATGAGCTTACGACCGGCATTTGCATATCCACCTAAACTCGAATTCCACACCACAAGTCGAACGCCATCGAACAAAAAAACAAAACATGATCAAGAGGTTCCACACGCCAATCACACAGAACATAATCTATGCGCCGAAGCTCTATGCAGCGTGCCGATAAGTTGAGCCTTGTTGGTAGACGATTTAACGCAACCCTCCATATAAACACATTAATTTCCCGGGGTAACCATCTGCACCATCTCGTATATGGTTCAATACACAGAAGAAATTTGTTGTCTAAATGTCATCGAGTGGTACTTACTTCGAAGGTACCATCATTATTAGATGTCTCCCAAAATCAATCGTCATCCGAATTAGATAACTGAAGAGGGCCAATCTCATTTGTCATGACATTAACCACATCACTCGTAAATATTTTACATTAAATTTTAACATTGGGTCAGGCCACTAAATTTATCTATATATCAATTACTCCCTCCGTCACATAGTAATAGTTCACATATAAAAAAACACACAGTTTAAGAAAATATCATAAAAGTACTGTACTTTCTGTTTACTTTCCAGTTTTACTCTTACATTTTTATTCTCTTTTAATAATAACTACATATATTAGAGGCATAATAGAACTTAAGCTTCTTAATCTTTTCTATTTATGTAAGTTAACTATTAATTTGGATATTCTAAAATGAAATACTGTATTATTAATATGAGACGGATGGAGTAGTAATTAGTACGAGTAATAGTCATGTTATTTTTCAATTAATTTGTCTTTAATGGTAATTTCACATGCTCTTTTACTTTTTTACTCATTTACCACAATTTCCTCTTAGGTTACCTGTGTTTTTTCTTATTCTTTTTTCCTACCTTTTTCTCCCCAAACTGCTCCTTCGCATTATCTACCTTCTTTTCTGAATCGTCATCCCATCTTCCTTTCTCTCTCAATATGAAAATTAATCATCATGCCATAAAATATTTTAACACGAAAAACGATTGATAATTTTCATGTATTTAAGTACTCATTTTGATAACGTATTTAATCATCTTTAATCATCAATCAATAATAAAAAAATAAAAAAAGACACGCCAAATGAGAAACGGTTGAAGGAATAATAAATAGCATTGGTCACATAGGCGTGAAAGATAAAATGTTAAAAAAATGCGAAGTAGTCGTAACAAATTGGTTTGGTTTTTTCGGATATCTAGGACGACTGAACTTTTATGACAGTTTGTGTTCCTCATTCAATTTGATAGCCTATACATATCGAATACTTGACAACGAAACATGATTCTCGACAACCAATCAATACATACAATACAATTACATTAAGATATATTGATATAATATTAAAAAAGTTGTGTGATTGGATAGTCCATAAAATGTACTCAATTTTCAAATGAATAACGGAGTACGTGTTTAAAATTAAAACAAGAATGTTTACTTGTTTCATATTTTAGACGATTTTAGTACCTAATTACAATTCACACCCAAAAATTCTTTTATGTAAAAGGTTAACACGTGTCTAGGGGTGCCCTATATCATAGGCACTTGTTATATTTCTCTTTATGTTCATGTAGCATTCATGAGGCTCAGTGTCATGTTTAAAGTGACTTGCCCCTTTTTCATGCCTATATTCATGCAATATATACGTTGCTGCCTAAGAAAGTGGTTATTGTTATACCATTCACATCTTTTGTACTGATGAAGAATGATCACATACTTCAACAAATCTTCAACCATAAAGCAAATGAAAAGGTGTTGCAAAACTGCTTTATTACCATTGTTCAACAAATTTGGTTATGAACTTCAATATCAACTTAATTGGACTTTGAGTATACAATAATTAAGGTCGATACAATAATTAAAGTTGATGCAATCAAACCTGAGTATATAGTCTAATGTTCAAATGATAAGAAATGAAATAGTGAGTACTTTAAATTATATTATACAAATTTATAATAATATGTGGGTAAATTATACATATTTTTAATATATGGTATTTATTTAGTTTGATTTACCTTTTAATTTTGATATATGGTATTTATTTAGTTTGATTTACCTTTTAATTTTGAAACTGTGTTACGGAGTATGTTTTATTTATTTATGCTAGATTGTATTTTTAATGGAGGGATATACCTCTATGAAGATTTAACTATCTTTCACTATAACCTGTCTGTATGCAAACAGCAGCTAATGAAGAGCATGAAAACAGCAGAGCCCAGCAGCTAATGTGAGTCCAGGTATAACAATGGATTTTACAAGCCGTTGGTTCCATTTTTTGTTTTGTTTTGGCGAACGATTAGGAATCCACTTAAAACATTTAACTTGAATTTCGTTTAGAGCTATGAACCGCACCAACCATTTCTTATTAATGGTGAAATTATCTTAACTATCTAGCTTAATCAATGATGCTCTTTTAAATAATCATTTAAAGATTAAGATTTAATACACTTACATAATACGGAGTATTGTCTTTTATAAAAAGTTAGATTAGATTAGATTAGATTGTTTGTGAAGTGTGCATATGTCAGGCTAAGAAGTTCCTAGCAGTTTAACACAAATTAACACAAATAGTGAGGGACTTGCATTGTCATGTAGTATAATTGCACATGAATAATTATTTTGTGTCCTCAAATAAGACAATATTCCGTGGCCAACAACATCTTTGGATCTTTCCTACATTATCTATGTAGACCATTTATATATACCAACGTTGTCGAATATAACGAGTCAATGAGTTCTAAGAGCATGAGGTGTGGTAAAGTCACCCCAGCGTCGACACTGACTTTGCATGTCACCCCCACACCATTTCAGTGTCTTCTTCCAAAGTCTTCTTCCAAAGTTTTGGGCAAGACGTCGGTCAAAAATGCATATGTGGTCCCATTTTTTTTTTAATTTTTGAACGTTACAAGCTTAACAAAATGAAATAAATATAACTATAAATATAACTATAAATATATCCTCTCTCCAAGACACTGAACTGACCATCTTTCCAATTCCTCTGTTTTTCCACCAATGTCAGTTTTCAGTGTCAGTACAGTCAGCGTCCAGTCATCAGCAAGACACTGAACTAACACTGAACTGACGCGTCACCACACTCAGTGGTCTAAGTCGACATCCTATTTGTTACATGATGTGAATGAATATTATGTTTAACATTTTGAAATATAATTATTATATTACTATATAATTATATATTTATATTATTTATATTATAATTATAATATTATCATATTATTTCAGTGTTTTTAATCATAATAATACGATGTTTTCAGAGTATATGTGTGACAAGTTAAAATTTTGTATTTAATATTCTTCTCTTTGTATTCAAGATATAATTGATGTGATAACAATGTTAACTAATCAAAGTATATAAAAAATGTGATAATTACGTACACATATTCTTGTAAGAGCAAACTGGAGTGAAGAGGGGCAAATGGTCCGTCGTCGGTGTTCACTAATATGAGCGTTGTGATTCCGCATTCACTATATAAGATTGGCCTACAATCGCGAGATTGTATTTGGATTTTTCTTCTTTTAATTCAATAAAAATTTTTTTTGAGCCCATTTAAATTTCAAACCCCTTTGAGCCCATTTAAATTTCAAGTCTTTTTCTTTAGCTCATTTGTCAAACTGGACATTGGACATTGAATGTTGGAATTAATCCTTTATTTATGTGGCCTGTTACCATTTGCCCCCTTAAATTTGCCTTTGTGACAAATTATGCCCTAACTAAATTGGTAGTTATTTGATGGAAATAACTACCCTAACAACTTTATAAAGACAGGGATGTGGTTTATTTTCATGTATGTGTTAATTCATGTATTTCTCTGATTATCAAGAACACCACTAATTCATGAGAATAATCCATCCATCGGATCATTGACATTAATACTTGTTATAACAATTTGCCTAACGCACTCACACCAGCGGAAGCGAGGATATAATTTGTTTTGAGATAAACTTGTGAGAAATAATATAAAGCAAAATAAAGTGACTGATAACACAACGATTTAACGTGGTTCGGCAAAACCCTGCCTACGTCCACCCCCAAGAGTCTCCTTTATTCTTACAATATAAAAGAACCCGGTACAAGAAAAAGTACACTATGAGTTAAACTCAAACCCAAGCCCCTTAGAATTTAGTATAAAATCTAAGTTTTCCGTACACTCTTTTACACTCCTTACAAGAATAAAACTCTCCCTCAAATAAACACACTCCGTCGATAATATCGATCAACTATGTTTTTCTCTCATTTGTGATACTTGATCTTCCTTTGGATCACTTGATCCCACTCTTGGATGCCTTTCACCTTATGCATGATCACCTATTTATAGATGAAGACATACATGCATACACTTTACTTGGACAATTTTAGCTACTTGTTGCTTACCTTCTTTGACTTGTAGGAAAACAAATCAAACTTTACCATATCAACAACCAACTTGACATGTGCAAAGAAAGAAGAGAATTTCAACCTTCTTTCTTTGAATTACAACTTGCACATGAATAAGCTAAAAAAAGTCTTCAACCATGCAAAAGTCAATTTCATTTTGGCTACTAAATGATTTGTCAAATATTTGGACTATTGTCCAACAATCTCCACCTTGACAAACATTTATCTTCTTCGTCACCGAAAATACTAACACCTAGTACTTTCACCATTGACCTCCTTATCACCGCTGCACACACCTTGAATCACCTCGGTCCTGAACCCCAATTCAAATAAACTGGCCAATTTTCATGTGCAGCTAACCCTGTCAACTTACCTAGTTAACACCGAAGAGGAGTCTCGAATCACCACTTCCACCACAGTAGGATTTTCCTTCTCACCGTCGTCTACCTTGGTCAAACATGTCCCAACATGTTCCCGACCTGTTTCCCGCGTGCACGCTTTCAAAACCTTCGAGACACGAGTACATTTTGTACTCGCCACCAGACGATGTAAACCCTCATACTTCTCTCCCTTCATCAGGACCTTCACGCCACGTGTGATTTTCATAACTCCACCTATGGCCGAATAGGCGTATCCTTGAGAATCCACCTGGCTTAAGGATATTAGATTCTTGCATATCTTTGGTGCGTACTGAAAGGACCCGTTCATATACATTATAAACGATTCACAATAGTTGATTACATTGCGAGGTATTTGACCTCTATATGATACATTTTACAAACATTGCATTCGTTTTTAAAAGACAATCTTTCTTTACATCGAAAATTGACAGGTATGCATACCATTTCATAATATCCACTATCCAACTATAAATTGATTTAATAATAATCTTTGATGAACTCAATGACTCGAATGCAACATTCTTCGAAATATGCTATGAAAGACTCCAAGTAATATCTTTAAAATGAGCAAATGCACAGCGGAAGATTTCTTTAACACCTGAGAATAAACATGCGTTAAAGTGTCAACCAAAAGGTTGGTGAGTTCATTAGTTTATCATAATCATTTATTTTCATCATTTTAATAGACCACAAGAATTTCATTTCCAGTTCTCATAAATATACGTCCCATGCATAGAGACAAAAATAATCATTCATATGGTGAACACCTGGTAACCGACATTAACAATATGCATATAAGAATATCCCCTATCATTCCGGGATCCTCCTTCGGACATGATATAAATTTCAAAGTACTAAAGCATCCGGTACTTTGGATGGGGTTTGTTAGGCCCAATAGATCTATCTTTAGGATTCGCGTCAATTAGGGTGTCTGTTCCCTAATTCTTAGATTACCAGACTTTAATAAAAAGGGGCATATTCGATTTCGATAATTCAACCATAGAATGTAGTTTCAATTACTTGTGTCTATTTCGTCAAACATTTATAAAAGCGCATGTATTCTCAGTCCCAAAAATATAAAGGGTAAAAAGGCAAATGAAACTCACCATACTGTATTTCGTAGTAAAAATACATATAACGTCATTGAACAAGTGCAAGGTTGGCCTCGGATTCACGAACCTATATTAATTATATATATTTATATCTTGGTCAATATTTGTATAGCAATTTAGGTCAGGTCATAGTGTAATCCTATCCTATAGCTCGAGTCTGACTCTACAGTATAGTAACATGTTATATTACTCATGCTCAATTATGATTCTAGTAAAAGGTGACTTGTGAAACAACGTAACACAAATGGTTTCATAATCATAAAATAGTATTTTAGGTTTTTTTTTTTTTTTTAGAGAAAATCAACACAAAAAGTTAACTGAAAAGTTAACAGGAAAAGTCAAAGTTCAAAGTCAAAGGTTAAAGTCAAAAGTCAAAGGTCAAAGTAAAAATGAGGTCGCATGCAAATATATTATAACTTATACAAAAATGATTTTCGATCAAACATGACTAAACGGGCCACTTCAGCTATTTTTAGAAAAATTATCGGAACTCCGATTGATAAACGGCCAAAGATAAAAGTTACACATTACCAAAAAGATTAAACATAAATATTACAGAAGTAAACTAAACCTAGACAACTCGTAGTTGCCAACACGTTTTCGGCGTTTCAAAGTTAATTTTTCAGCTTTAATAAATTTACAAAAGTGACCGAGTAGCCTACTTTGGAGATTTTAGAAAATTCCTCAAAACTCGTATTGACAAACGGTCAAAGCCTGCAAATTCTCGTTACCACAAAGATATAACATGATTTTTGGCAAGAGTAAACACATATCAGACCGACCATGACAACTGATACAAAACTGACATTTTTAAATAAAAAAGTTTCAGCTCTTTTTAGAATTTTAAAATGTGACCAAACCGTCAACTTTGATGATTTTTAGAAAAATCGTCGAGACTCGAATTGACAAACGGCCAGAGTCGTTTGTTAGACCTTACAGCAAAGAATTCAGTGGTATTTTTTTTATATATATGAAACAACGCAGATCAGCGAGAAATTTCAGTTCCCGTTTCGACATTTCATCAAAATTTGCAAAACTTCTTTTGTCCATAACTTGACAACCGTTCAACGAAACGAGACGTGCTTTATATGAAAATTCATCTACTCGACGAGTAGAATCCAAATAACCACTTTTTATAACCCAGAAAATTAGTTCACTAATTATCATCAGCAATTTTAATTACGAAATTAATTATGCAATTTGTTTATTTCATAACTTTCTAACCGTTACTTGGATTCAAGTGATTCTTAAACCAAAATTCAACTATTTTTCACTATCTTTCCAACGACATGCATATCTTATACCTTATCTCAATCGTATATGTAACTAATTCAGGAATCAACATAACCTATCTAATGGCAATATCAAAAGTACAAGCATGCATAATCCTATATACTCGAGCACTAGTCAGGGATACACTATTAGTATGTAAAAATTAAATTATGAGTACTCACATATCAATATTGAGATTCAATATTGCAGGAAAGGTACGTAAACGCAACGGAGATGATAAACACTATATTGACCTCACGAGCATACCCATGAACCATACTCAATCACCTCCATAGCTATAACCCATAATTTCCTTAATCATATCCCACTCGAAAAAACAACTTCGAAATCACTCGGACAGCACTCCGTCGTAATATTTTATGTATACTAATAATATCTTGAGATAATACGGAGTAAATATATATATGTAAATCGATTGAGAGAGTTTAGAGAAAACTATTTTCAAGTTTCTATGAAATAATGAAACCTATTGAATTCTATTTATAATAGATTTTTGAATTATTAAAGTGAATTATTAAAGTATGAATTATTAAAGTGAATTATTAAAGTATGAATTATTAAAGTGAATTATTAAAGTATGAATTATTAAAGTGAATTATTAAAGTATGAATTATTAAAGTGAATTATTAAAGTATGAATTATTAAAGTTAAAGTAAAGTAAAAATAAAGTAAAGGTAAAGTTTAAGTATAGTAAAAGTATAAAACTATGTACGTATAATACGCGTATAAATATATATAATATTAATTTAAATCGTTATATATATTTAATAAAATAAAATATAAATATCGTTATCTTTATCATACTAGTTAAGTAATGAGTTGTCAAAAGTGGTTCTAGATATTTATAAAAGTTATATACATTTTAATAATACAGTTCTTTTTAAACTGAAAACGTTTTTGTACGTTTGAAACTAAATAGATCAATCGAGTCTTTATGAGATTAAATCTTCCACTATCCTTTGTCTAGTTCTCAATAATTGACAATTTGTTCATATTTATAAATCACTTTACCATTTTCCGAATATTGTTAAAATGAAAAGATTTCTCAAATCAACGTGGGCCTTTCAACAGAGACTTGTAATCATAATTCAATATATCTGATAATTCAATCATTTGATCTTATCTTCTAATTCCATTGATAAACATTTTGAAACAGATACAATTATATAAAGTATTTAATCTAATATTTTATTTACGTTTCAAGTTATAATATATATACACATATACATATATAATCATATTCGTTTAATGGTTCGTGAATCGTTAGAACTTGGTCGAGGTTGAATGAATGTATGAACATAGTTTAAAATTCTTGAAATTTAACTTAACAAATATTGCTTATCGTGTCGGAAACATATAAAGATTAAAGTTTAAATTTGGTTGAAAATTTCCGGGTTGTCACAGTACCTACCCGTTAAAGAAATTTCGTCCCGAAATTTGAGTGGAAAGGTCGTGAATGATAATAAGTATGTTTTCATGATGCATACGGGCTGAAAATTAGAGTTTTATCATTAGCGAATAATTTGGATAAACAATCCATTTATATGAAGAGTACGAATGAAGCTAACATAGAAGAGTGAAATGAGTAAGTGTAGATTCATCTTATCATTTGACGTAGATATGATTGATTCCCAGATTTTAAGGGATTTGAAGAAAATCTTCTTAATAAGATTTGACTCTCCGGTAATCAAGGGAATTAGGATCCGCTTTAAATGCGATCGTCCATTTTAATTGTTCTGTCGGAGATTTTCTTATAAATTCACCTCCTTCGTTTCCTTACAACTCACACCATCTGTTGATGCATTTTATGCAAGTCCCTAGACATCTACCCACGTCCATTGCAGGTACAACAGTTTACAGGCCACCATGATTGCTCGTTATTATCCTATCTGTGTTTGTATGTGGTTACAGAAACTGCAGGAACGAGATTTAGATGTTTGACTATGTTAGACTTAGTCAGACGTACGAGTGAAGCCTCACTAGTATGGCTGACAGGCTCATACGCATGGTTGATGCTGAGCTAAGTCACAATTACAACCTAAATGATAAGACACGAGTGAGTGATCACCCGTACGGTTGATGAAACCAACTCGTACGTGTGATGAATGAATCGTATGGGTGTGTCAACAGCAGGGGTATATAAAGTCTTATGTTCTTCATTTTAGGTTAAGCCTCTCATTTGTTACACACACTCAGATCTAGTGAGCTCCTTCGATTCTCTCTCAGTCCAAATCACCCAGGTGGTGAATAATAGCTCTAGGTGTTGATCTAATCACACTTGATTTAGTTGTGGTTTGACTAAATTAATCAAAAAAAAAAAACTTAACCTATTCACTAGAGGGTTTGATTCACTTATTCTGCCATTGTGTGAGTTAAATCTGTTGATTTCTAAGTTCCTAGTCATGTTTCATCACCTTCTATTCTTTCCCCCTCAACTCATATTTTAAAGTATTCATCAATATGCTCCATCCAGTTCTGATTCTCGATATACTTCTAACTTTCATATCGGTCATTCTTCTTTTTTTTCATCTACCGCCGGAAGAATCTATTTACTTCTACTATACTCTTGGGTTTATAGTGTTCCTAGTTCTCCCGTGTCTTTATATTGCTATATGCATCGATATATATGGTTTATAATTTTTGGTTTGTCGTTGGGCTTTATATGTTCCCTTATATTTCAAAGTCTCTGCTTCTGTCTTCTATAATCATTATCATTCACAGTTAATGCTCTCTTTTATTTGCTGCAATTTATACCCCAATTTCTATTTCAGAGTTTTGTCCTTTCGTTTCTTCTTCTTGCGATTAAGCACCGCTTGTAATGGTCCAGAATTCACAGATATGAATTTCGAAATGAACATTGTTAATGTTCTAGGAAGGAAATTGTGATGGCACGATCTTGACTTGTCAAATTACTAAAATACCTTGGAAAAGGCCGAATCATCAAGAAATATTTTCTTGATATTTTAGAGGTTAAATAGAATACAAGAGTTGTATAACATGGCACATGATGATGTTATGATCTGTGAATCATCACGTTTCATTTAGAAACTCAGCATGACTTACTGTAATATAATCACATTGATCAAGTGTCATTATATTATATTAATTCATGCTTCAGTTCCCAACACTACTTCAAAATATTCCTATTTTAAACTTGAATGTTTTAGAATTTAGAAACTAAAATAGTTTCTTTTATACTGTAATACAGATAGCGCGAAGAGGTAAAAGATTTCAAATAAGAAAAATTAAGAAAATATCTTCAGAAATATGGAGGATATTTATAATGAAAGATATGATGATATTTTAGAATTTCTAATATCAGAGGATGATGAAGAATATTGTCCACAGGGGTTTAGAGTCAGGAGCAAGGTATTCGTTAATGACTTCAGCAGATACTGAATTATTTGGATCCTTTGAAGTCAGGTTCAGTCTTTGTAATTTGTCCACAGCCTCCTTCCTACTTGCTCAATTCGTTTTTCAGTTCCAAGACTTCTCTTTTTCTGCGCTTTGCCAGCACACCTATTCATTATCATCAAACTTTTACTGTTAAGGTCGTTTATAGTTTTTTTGCTGCTTCATCAGTATTTTTCCATTTTCGGAGAACCAATTCGTAGTTCGAAGTGTTTTTCAGAATCTTCACATTCAAATTAAGTCCAGAAGATAGACGTTATATATACACATATAACTGTTGGCGTAGACATGCTGCGAGATTTCAAAATACTGATTGCTAATTCCCAATGATTCGTATGGAAATTATCATTACAAGATGCGAATGAGTAAATGATGGGGTTTCAATGAATAATTATAATGACTTTTTGGAGAGGCTAAAGTCAAAGGGTAATGAAGTTTTTGATACATCTGTTAATAATATGGTGGAATGTAAAAGGTTCCCTGGTAACGATGGTGTATATCTCAAGGTTATAATAAGGTTAGTCTGACTGAAAAGTCGAAGTTGACTTGCTGGAGCTGTGAAAAAACTAGCTACTTTGAATAGGAGTCACAAAGTTATTTTTGCTAATAAATGCTAAAGAATCTGACGCGGATACGTTGTTTAAACTTTTACTTTGGTTTCAAGAGTTTTTCGGGTACACAACTGTGGGTAACATGTGGTTGGATCATCATCTCGATTGCTCATCATTCGAAGTGTCTTCAGAAATTTTCGAAGGGTTTGAACACAGATTGTAATCGTTAACATACATTTGATGTTCTAACACAGTTTTGAAGTCAAAATATAGCTTGTGAAAGATGTAAGGATCTAAGAGTGATGATTTTGGTCATATCTCAAGTTGAATTTTGAGATTTCAAAATCAGAATATGTAATTAAATTTTGAATGAGTATGGTTATTTTGATTTCTATAAAAGAATGTATATTGTTGTGAAAGTAGGGAGTATAATGGATGATTTGCTGAATCAGATTCGAAGAATGTAATATATTAATTGTGAATTTATATATCTCTCGGGTATTACCTACCCGTTAAAAAAAATTTCACAATTAATATTTTGTACAAAAGAATTTTATTACAGTCTTTATGAAAATATATATATGTATATTTTCTTCAGATGTAACATAGATTTAATGAGTTAATGTTAAATTAAACTCATTTGATTTACGGTTGAAACTAGAATTGAATAATCCCTAAAGGCTTTAAAAAGTACATAACTTTTACGCAGTATTTCTTTAATGACATTGAAATTATGAATCAATACTTCGTTATTTGTTGATGTATGATGTTCGGTTCGTGGAATTCTTGTGAATTTCGCAAAGTACGAATGATGTTATCTGAAAAGTTTCGGGTACATCGATGATGAAAGTGTAAAATCAAATATATACTTGATTTATTATGAATTGGAATTTGTTGAATTGCGACAGAGATTGTAGTTAATGCTGGTTAAGTTGCGGCCGAAGGACGTACATTATTGCATATTTGTAATATGAATTAACCGAGTAGTTAAGATTCACACACAATAGCTTAGCACGGAAAGATTTATTTTTATTTAAAAATATATAAAATATACATATAATTTCTTCAAAAGGAATGAGTTAATTCTTCATAACTAGTTGATACAATATACGGGTTATTGATTCGTAATGATGTCCATAGTGATTCTTGATCTGACGGAGTTTGTGATGTTATTGGTGTTGTTGATTCTGATGTTGACTGTACTGATGATGCTGGTGACGCTGACGGTACTGTTGATGCTGTTGGTAAAACAAGTTTAGCTTGTTAATCACACACCATTTTTGTCAGGGTTTCTACTCTTCCTTCTATCATTTTGGTTCGCTTAACTGATTTATGGTTAGGGCTAGATTAGATAATCTCTAAGACTTTAGAGATTACATAATCTGCGCGAAATGTTTCTCCAATGAAGTTATGAATTAATACTTCGTCGGTTATTGTTGTTGGTATTCCTTGGTATCTACAGGGCGTATGACATTGGTGCTCGTGGGACAGAGTGTAAAGTTGAGGTTTACGACGTGGTTGTGGTTGGGGTGGTAATGGTACTATTGGCGTTGATGATGGTGTTACTGGTTATGCTGCTGATGCTGCTGCTGGTGTTTGTAATCTCTGCACCATATTCTCCAAAGCCACTACCCGAGCGCGAAGCTCGTTGACTTCTTCTATTACACCGGGGTGATTGTCGGTTCGGACGAGCGGATAAATAAAATCTAAAATTTGATGTAATATATAATCGTGACGAGATACTCTGGAAATGAGCGAGAAAATAGTGTTTCAGACAGGTTCGCCGGTAAGTGCTTCAGGTTCTTCATCAAGAGGGCAATGTGGTGGATGGAAGGGATCACCTTCTTCTTGTCTCCAATGATTGAGGAGGCTACGAACCCATCCCCAATTCATCCAGAATAGGTGATGACTGATTGGTTGATCTATTCCGGTCACACTGCTTTCGGAGCTGGAGTGGGATTCCATTTCGAAATCCGAGGAACTTGAATTAATGATGAATTCCATTTCGTACGCTTGAATAAGGATTTTTATTTTTCGATATGAAATGATTTTCGGTTATCGGATAGTATTCTAATTACATAGAATATCCATATATATAGAACAAAAGATTTCGTAAATTACGGAGGAATTTACGAGATATATCAGGCAACGTTTACAGTAATAGATACGATAAGATATGATTTAACAGATACGCTAAGATATGAATTTTTGTCTATACACTATTCATGCAATCAATGCAGCAAGACGTGTTTTAGACTAAAAATGATAAGCAGGTAATTTCCTGAGGATGATAAGTAGACAATTTTTGACACAAAATGATAAGCAAAACTATTGACATGCAGACACGGTCGAAGTCCAGACTCACTAATGCATCCTATCGACTTATCTGTTAGACACACTAATGCAGACCTGGTTCGCTAAGACCACCGCTCTGATACCAACTGAAAGGACCCGTTCATATACATTATAAACGATTCACAATAGTTGATTACATTGCGAGGTATTTGACCTCTATATGATACATTTTACAAACATTGCATTCGTTTTTAAAAGACAATCTTTCTTTACATCGAAAATTGACAGGTATGCATACCATTTCATAATATCCACTATCCAACTATAAATTGATTTAATAATAATCTTTGATGAACTCAATGACTCGAATGCAACATTCTTCGAAATATGCTATGAAAGACTCCAAGTAATATCTTTAAAATGAGCAAATGCACAGCGGAAGATTTCTTTAACACCTGAGAATAAACATGCGTTAAAGTGTCAACCAAAAGGTTGGTGAGTTCATTAGTTTATCATAATCATTTATTTTCATCATTTTAATAGACCACAAGAATTTCATTTCCAGTTCTCATAAATATACGTCCCATGCATAGAGACAAAAATAATCATTCATATGGTGAACACCTGGTAACCGACATTAACAATATGCATATAAGAATATCCCCTATCATTCCGGGATCCTCCTTCGGACATGATATAAATTTCAAAGTACTAAAGCATCCGGTACTTTGGATGGGGTTTGTTAGGCCCAATAGATCTATCTTTAGGATTCGCGTCAATTAGGGTGTCTGTTCCCTAATTCTTAGATTACCAGACTTTAATAAAAAGGGGCATATTCGATTTCGATAATTCAACCATAGAATGTAGTTTCAATTACTTGTGTCTATTTCGTCAAACATTTATAAAAGCGCATGTATTCTCAGTCCCAAAAATATAAAGGGTAAAAAGGCAAATGAAACTCACCATACTGTATTTCGTAGTAAAAATACATATAACGTCATTGAACAAGTGCAAGGTTGGCCTCGGATTCACGAACCTATATTAATTATATATATTTATATCTTGGTCAATATTTGTATAGCAATTTAGGTCAGGTCATAGTGTAATCCTATCCTATAGCTCGAGTCTGACTCTACAGTATAGTAACATGTTATATTACTCATGCTCAATTATGATTCTAGTAAAAGGTGACTTGTGAAACAACGTAACACAAATGGTTTCATAATCATAAAATAGTATTTTAGGTTTTTTTTTTTTTTTTAGAGAAAATCAACACAAAAAGTTAACTGAAAAGTTAACAGGAAAAGTCAAAGTTCAAAGTCAAAGGTTAAAGTCAAAAGTCAAAGGTCAAAGTAAAAATGAGGTCGCATGCAAATATATTATAACTTATACAAAAATGATTTTCGATCAAACATGACTAAACGGGCCACTTCAGCTATTTTTAGAAAAATTATCGGAACTCCGATTGATAAACGGCCAAAGATAAAAGTTACACATTACCAAAAAGATTAAACATAAATATTACAGAAGTAAACTAAACCTAGACAACTCGTAGTTGCCAACACGTTTTCGGCGTTTCAAAGTTAATTTTTCAGCTTTAATAAATTTACAAAAGTGACCGAGTAGCCTACTTTGGAGATTTTAGAAAATTCCTCAAAACTCGTATTGACAAACGGTCAAAGCCTGCAAATTCTCGTTACCACAAAGATATAACATGATTTTTGGCAAGAGTAAACACATATCAGACCGACCATGACAACTGATACAAAACTGACATTTTTAAATAAAAAAGTTTCAGCTCTTTTTAGAATTTTAAAATGTGACCAAACCGTCAACTTTGATGATTTTTAGAAAAATCGTCGAGACTCGAATTGACAAACGGCCAGAGTCGTTTGTTAGACCTTACAGCAAAGAATTCAGTGGTATTTTTTTTATATATATGAAACAACGCAGATCAGCGAGAAATTTCAGTTCCCGTTTCGACATTTCATCAAAATTTGCAAAACTTCTTTTGTCCATAACTTGACAACCGTTCAACGAAACGAGACGTGCTTTATATGAAAATTCATCTACTCGACGAGTAGAATCCAAATAACCACTTTTTATAACCCAGAAAATTAGTTCACTAATTATCATCAGCAATTTTAATTACGAAATTAATTATGCAATTTGTTTATTTCATAACTTTCTAACCGTTACTTGGATTCAAGTGATTCTTAAACCAAAATTCAACTATTTTTCACTATCTTTCCAACGACATGCATATCTTATACCTTATCTCAATCGTATATGTAACTAATTCAGGAATCAACATAACCTATCTAATGGCAATATCAAAAGTACAAGCATGCATAATCCTATATACTCGAGCACTAGTCAGGGATACACTATTAGTATGTAAAAATTAAATTATGAGTACTCACATATCAATATTGAGATTCAATATTGCAGGAAAGGTACGTAAACGCAACGGAGATGATAAACACTATATTGACCTCACGAGCATACCCATGAACCATACTCAATCACCTCCATAGCTATAACCCATAATTTCCTTAATCATATCCCACTCGAAAAAAACAACTTCGAAATCACTCGGACAGCACTCCGTCGTAATATTTTATGTATACTAATAATATCTTGAGATAATACGGAGTAAATATATATATGTAAATCGATTGAGAGAGTTTAGAGAAAACTATTTTCAAGTTTCTATGAAATAATGAAACCTATTGAATTCTATTTATAATAGATTTTTGAATTATTAAAGTGAATTATTAAAGTATGAATTATTAAAGTGAATTATTAAAGTATGAATTATTAAAGTGAATTATTAAAGTATGAATTATTAAAGTGAATTATTAAAGTATGAATTATTAAAGTGAATTATTAAAGTATGAATTATTAAAGTTAAAGTAAAGTAAAAATAAAGTAAAGGTAAAGTTTAAGTATAGTAAAAGTATAAAACTATGTACGTATAATACGCGTATAAATATATATAATATTAATTTAAATCGTTATATATATTTAATAAAATAAAATATAAATATCGTTATCTTTATCATACTAGTTAAGTAATGAGTTGTCAAAAGTGGTTCTAGATATTTATAAAAGTTATATACATTTTAATAATACAGTTCTTTTTAAACTGAAAACGTTTTTGTACGTTTGAAACTAAATAGATCAATCGAGTCTTTATGAGATTAAATCTTCCACTATCCTTTGTCTAGTTCTCAATAATTGACAATTTGTTCATATTTATAAATCACTTTACCATTTTCCGAATATTGTTAAAATGAAAAGATTTCTCAAATCAACGTGGGCCTTTCAACAGAGACTTGTAATCATAATTCAATATATCTGATAATTCAATCATTTGATCTTATCTTCTAATTCCATTGATAAACATTTTGAAACAGATACAATTATATAAAGTATTTAATCTAATATTTTATTTACGTTTCAAGTTATAATATATATACACATATACATATATAATCATATTCGTTTAATGGTTCGTGAATCGTTAGAACTTGGTCGAGGTTGAATGAATGTATGAACATAGTTTAAAATTCTTGAAATTTAACTTAACAAATATTGCTTATCGTGTCGGAAACATATAAAGATTAAAGTTTAAATTTGGTTGAAAATTTCCGGGTTGTCACACGTACGCCACACCAACAAGCGTGTAAGTAGCTCCGTGAAAAAATTTTATTTTCACCATGCCAACACCCTCAACATCACATGTCGATCCACCACCTAAAGTCAGCACCCCAGCCTTCTTGAATATTAGCTTAACAAAATAAGCTTTCTTGGAACACACATGCATCGTACAACCCGAATCTAAAATCCATTCATCTTGAGCAGAAGTAGAACTTTCAGAGACTGTGAGAACATCTCCTAAATTAACCGATTCATTAACTGTTACTACAGCTAATGAACCCCCAGATTTATCTTCACCATTCTTCCAGAGTAAACAACCCTTCTTGTAGTGACCACACTCTTGACATTTGAAGCACTGGACACCTTTCACGCCATCTCCAGATCTAGACCTACTGTTATCACTAGATCTCTTCTCGGCAAACCTTCCCCTTCCATGACCAACCATAGCAAACTCATGCTCAAAATGGTCACTGGATCTTCGTCTCTAATCTTGTGATAAGATTACCGGTACTACATCCTCCATCTTTACAGTAGCCTTTTCGTGAAGAATAGTAGTGACCAAAATATCATACGAACTGGAAAAAGAGGCAAGAAGAATAAGGGTCTTATCTTTTTCCTCAACATAAACCTCAACTTTTACAAGTTGATCCACCAGACCATTAAACACGTTCATGTGTTCAATGATATTCCCGCCTTCCTCCATCTTCAACCGATCAAGATCACGCTTCAAGTTCAGCTTTGTGGTCATATTCTTCCCGAGATATAACTTCTCGAGGGCCACCCACAACCCCGTTGCGGTTGTCTAGCCACTGACATTATTAATGATCTTATCACTGATGGAAAGGCGAATGGTACTGACACATTTTTCCTCGATGCAATTCCAATTGTCGTCCGTCATCTTTTCAGGCTTTCCGTCATTTTTACCCTTCAACGGCTTTGCCAAGCCCTGTTGAACCAGAACATCCTTCACCCTTGCTTGCCACAAGGTGAAATTTCCGGTTCCATCAAATGGCTCCACCTTAAACTGCATACCGCTATTTCCCGCCATCTCAAACCAAAAGATATCCGATAAACCTGGATACGCTCTGATACCACTTGTTATAACAATTTGCTAGCGCACCCACACCAGCGGAAGCGAGGATATAATTTGTTTTGAGACAAACTTGTGAGAAATAATATAAAGCAAAATAAAGTGACTGATAACACAACGATTTAACGTGGTTCGGCAAAACCCTGCCTACGTCCACCCCAAGAGTCTCCTTTATTCTTATAATATAAAAGAACCCGGTACAAGAAAAAGTACACTATGAGTTAAACCCAAATCCAAGCCCCTTAGAATTTAATATAAAATCTAAGTTTCCCGTACACTCTTTTACACTCCTTACAAGAATAAAACTCTCCCTCACAAATAAACACACTCCGTTGATAATATCGATCAACTATGTTTTTCTCTCATTTGTGATACTTGATCCTCCCTTGGATCACTTGATCCCACTCTTGATGCCTTTCACCTTATGCATGATCACCTATTTATAGATGAAGACATACATGCATACACTTTAGTTGGACAATTTTAGCTACTTGTTGCTTACCTTTTTTGACTTGTAGGAAAACAAATCAAACTTTACCACATCAACAACCAACTTGACATGTGCAAAGAAAGAAGAAAATTTCAACCTTCTTTCTTTGAATTACAACTTGCACATGAATAAGCTAAAAAAAGTCTTCAACCATGCAAAAGTCAATTTCATTTTGGCTACTAAATGATTTGTCAAATATTTGGACTATTGTCCAACAATACTGAAATTGATCAACCCTAATAATGACTTCATCAGCAAACCCTAATCCGAAATCAATTCTTCCATTAGGTAAGTTTTCTTTTAATGTTCTTGTTATATGTGATTACTTAATTGATCCTATTATGATGATAATGATGAATTAATTAACATGTGGTATCAAGAGCAATTGATAATATGTAATCCATATATTGAATTTTATGTTTAAATCTTCTAACAAAATATTAAATCGCCGGTTCTTATTCATTGCGATGTAAATGAATTAATGTTTCACTCGTCTAATTCAATTCTGAGTGATAATGTTCTAGTGAATTAATGAAGGGTGCTTTTAATTGTTATTAATGATTTTAACATCAAATTCCCTTTTCATCCGTATCAAGAAAATGGCACATGGACTTTATGGATAGTTTTCAATTGAATGGAAATTTATTATTCAAGAATATATTTTGTTAATTAATGGAAACAATTATGTAGAATAAACATGATTGAACCAATGTTATGTTACGGTTTCATTAATTCATAATTAATTGAATTAATTAATAATTAATATTTTATTAGAAAGAAAGTGTTTCACTAATCCACGATTTGTTTGGTTTACGAATTGAAATCGGGTTACAGATATTAAATTTGTTAATAAATTGATTTCAACTTTTTCTGGTGATTTATTTTGATCAAGCGATTACTTTAAATTTTCAGTCAATCCCACCACATTAATTGTAAGTTGGTTTCATGATTATTATCCAAACGAATTAATTAAATGGATTAAATTAGTTTGATTCACTTTATTTCTTCATGGTAAATGAACAACATACGGAGTACATTAAGATGTTTTAATGCACATTAATTGACCATATGTTGTTATGTTATAATTTATAAATAAATTAAATTAATCAGTGTATTGTAATTTTATGAATTAACATAACATGAATGTGTGATGGTATGACATGAATTATGTAATCCATGTATCACTTTTTATGAAATAATCTCTATCTTTATGTTAGACTGATACAGATTGTTTATAACGTAAGTGACTAACCCAACTTTAAATAATGATTAATTTATTTGATGGTAACTTTTATATTTAATTTGTATAACCAGACCAAGGAATGGTTGTACAAATTAATATATAAGTTCAAGTAATACCATCTACAAAATTGCTTAAATTTTTCACTCAATGAACCCAATGGCTATTTGTGTGTTAACTTGAACAATGAAATATATACTATTATTAAGCATAATTAGCATGCGTGATACATTTATGCGCAACGGTGATATGTAATATGCATGAATGCTTAGTGTACTTAAATATGTGTAATTAATCTATTATCAACTAAACCAACGTGAGGTTGATAATTGAGCACGACATCTTATTTGCCTATTATTTTGGTGTTCATAATAGGTTTTATGTTTTACTAATGCACTTGACTTTACTTCTTTATATCCCATTAATGTTTATTAGCCTTATTTGAGCATACACTTAATTTTCAATCTATATCAACATCTATCTCAACTTCTAATACGGGTTAGTTATCCGGAATTGAACCGTTAACTGGTACTAATATTTCAACATAGAGAGATCAAGTGAAACTTACTCTCGGAGTAATGGACCTCGATCATGCACTTCGTACTGATCCTTCCGCTGCACTTACTGATACTAGTACATCAGATGAGAAACGTGCTTATGAACAGTGGGAGCGGTCTAACCGCATGTGTCTCATGATCATTAAGAACTCCATATCCGTTTCTATTCGTGGAGCCATTCATGACTCTGAAAATGCAAAGGGATACTTGAAATCCATTGAGGAACAATTTAAAGAGACTTCAAAAGCTCATGCAAGTACTTTGATCCTCAAAATGTTGACAACCAAGTAAGATGGAGTTAGTGGTGTGCGTGAGCATATTATGATGATGAGTGATATGGCGAATAAATTAAAAGGCATGAGCTCAAGATCAGGTTTCTTAGTTCATTTCATAATGACATCTCTCCCTATGCAATTTGGTCCTTTCAAGATCAATTATAATACGCAAAAGTAGAAATGGAAAATGAGAGAACTGATTGTCATGTGCGTGCAAGAGGAAGAACGCCTTAAAGTAGAAAAACCCCGATGTCGCTCACATTGCTACTACAAACTCCAGAAAGAGAAAGGACTCATTGAAGGACAAAGGTTATACTGGGGACAATTGTACTCCAAATAAAGTCCAAAAATTGGGTGCAAGTACTAGCTCATTCTAAGGCGGTCCAAAATATTAATTTTATCATAAGAAAGCGTATTCATAGGACTGCCCATAATTCAAGGAATGACTAGCAACAAAAGATGTATTTGAAGCTTTCAATTAATGTCCCTATTAATTCATGGTGTTTTAACTATTAGTCAATAATACACATTGCTAATTCCTTATTGAGATTCCGTATAATGCGTACATTAAAAGAAACCAACGAACAGTAAAAGTCAAGAATGTAGTTGATTTGAACGTAGAAGCTGTTGGAACCTTTTGATTAATATCTGAAGGTGGCTTTTGTTTAAATCATTATGGAACTCTTTACGTACTCATAATGACTCTAAACTATATATATATATATATATATATATATATATATATATATATATATATATATATATATATATATATATATATATATATATATATATATATAAACTGAATACTGATGACTTTGTATTTACGTTTGGATACAATAAAATATATATTAGTTTAAAGTTCCTCGTGTTGTTGGAAATGATTGTCTTGAGGGAAACCTCTTCAAGTTATGTTTAGATGATCATTTTTCGGAGTTTCTATTATCATTGAATGGTAATGAGAATGTAATTCAAAATAAGTGAAAAAGAGATCTAGAAACCTCATCAATGTTGTGGCACCAACGTTTAGGCCACATTTTACGAGACATAATGACTAGACTTGTAAAAGATGAAGTTCTATCGATTTTATTTTCTCATATTTGAACAATGTGTAGAATGCACATAGGCCCAAATGATGAAAGGAAATAAGAAAGATGCCACAAGAAGTACTTGATTATTAGAATTATGTGGATCTTTCCTTTGAGCATTGGTGGTCATAAATCATTCATTATTTACATTGACGATTTTTCCACACCATAAGAAATCTGGACATGAAGAAAACCCAGTTTTTAATATTTATGGGTTTAGGTGATGTCTAGTCGAAACAAAGCTATACAATTCTAAACACGAAAATTGGACTTAAAAACCATTAATTTCTCCTTCACTGATGAGGTTTCTATATCCATTTGAATGAGAATGATTTTAACTTAGGGAAATGCAATGACCCCGAATCATTTGAGGATGCCATTACTTGTGACCAATCCGCTCATTAGGGGAAGCAATGAAGTATAAGTTGAACTCAATGAGCTGTAGTGACGTTTGGGAAGTTGTTAAATTACCAAATGGAATTGTTAAACGATACAAGCTCGTTTGGTTGAAAAAGGGTATACTCAAAATGAGGGTATTTATTATAAAGAATCCTTTTCTCCCATATCGAGAAAAGACTCCCTAAGGATCGTAATGGCCCTAGTAGCTCATTCTGACTTGGAGTTACACTAAATGGACATCAAAACAACATTTCTTAATGGAGATTTACATGAAGACGTGTTTATGGTCCAACCACAGGGTTCTAACTTTAAAAGCCATGAACATTTAGTTTGTAAACTCGAGAAATGTATTTATGGACTTAAGAAAGCATCACTTCAATGGTATTTAAAACTAATGAAGTAATGAAGAAACACAACTTCATTAGAAATCGGGTATATAACTGAGTGTACCTTAAGATGAGTGTGAGACGACCCTTCCTAATCCATAAGGATGAATACAATAACATATGATTACATCGCGAGGTATTTGACCTCTATATGATACATTTTACAAACATTGCATTCGTTTTTAAAAGACAAACTTTCTTTACATCGAAAGTTGACGGCATGCATACCATTTCATAATATATCCAACTATAATTGACTTAATAATAATCTTGATGAACTCAATGACTCGAATGCAACGTCTTTTGAAATATGTCATGAATGACTCCAAGTAATATCTCTAAAATGAGCAAATGCACAGCGGAAGATTTCTTTCATACCTGAGAATAAATATGCTTTAAAGTGTCAACCAAAAGGTTGGTGAGTTCATAAGTTTATCGTAAATAATAAAATTCATCATTTTGATAGACCACAAGATTTAAATGCTGCATGGTACAAATGGGCCCGAATGCTACACCCACCTATAATGTACATGCGATATCTTTTAAATACAGTACACCTTTCTCGTGTACGCAATCCATTTTTCATAAATCTTAGTAACCGTACACATATCTCGTGCACAAAAACTAATACACATAACCTGTCTATAAAAATTATTGTCTCGATACATAACATTCACATCAATTGGTGGCAATTATCATGTCCACATAATTCAATGGTGGCAATTATCATGTCCACATAATTCAATGGTGGTATTTATCATGTCCACATAATTCAATGGTGACAATTATCATGTCCACATAATTCAATGGTGGCAATTATCATGTCCACATAATTCAATAATAATCCGCAGAACTTCTGTCTGCATAATAATTCATTCGAGGAATGTTTTGCTTGTGTCTATCTCGTCAAACATTTATAAAAGCATTTCATGTATTCGCAGTTCAAAATATATTTCAAAAGCATTTAATAAAGCAGTTGTAAAAACAGCGCATGTATTCTCAGCCCCAAAAATGTAAAGAGTAAAAGGGAGCAAATGAACTCACAATACGATATTTTGTAGTAAAAATATGCATACGACTGAACTGAACAATGTAAGGCTGGCCTCGGATTCACGAACCTATATCATTTATATATATATTAAAACATATAATATCAACTAACAAGTTTATATATATTAATAATCTACATATCGTGTTACTAAATAAGTTATATTTATCCTATATACTTTAAGTAGTTAATATTTATTTATATAATACCTTTATTAATATTAATATAGTAAATACTTATTAGAGTAGTTTAATAATATAATATTTATCATTTATCATAATATATTAAAAATAGAAATTTTATTTCAAGGTTTATATGTGATAAGAATATATATATTTATATTATTTAATATATTTTATATATAGCTTACTAAATGTCATTTTAATAATAAAAATCTAGTAATATGTAATATTAATATATTTGTAATGTATTTTTATAAAATAATATTTATTTGTAATAATAACAATAATAGTGATAATAATAATGATAATAATAATAATGATAATAATAATAAAAATGGTGATAGTAATACTACCTCAAAGAAGTATCCCTAAAAAAATGTCCAAGTTCAAGTTTGAACCCGTGACGTCCCGCTAACCCGTAACGCCTTTAACCATTCAACTGTCCTTGTTTTTCTATTATATTCTATATCCTAAATTTATCTAACCCGTTTTTTCTTGTTTTCCTCTTCTCCTTCAAAACAAAACACATTTAATCTCTTCATCATCATTTTTTTCTTTGCTCATCATCATCCGAACTATAACATACGCATATCATCATTCAAACTTAATCATAATCATAATCATCATACATCCCCACATCATTATGATTATGTGTCATCATAAAAAAAAAATGTTCTTGACCAAAAATCACGGTCCACCATAATGAATTTTAGGATTCGTTTCTATCACTTGTCCCACCATAAAAACTAAATGACTAACAACAACAAAAATCGGCCACATTACAGCTTGTTATCAACCCAAATATCAAACTAAATAAAAAGGCCTGTAATGAAATTCCTAATATAGATTTGGCATGTAATTTAAGTGGGACAACTTGGTCCACATAATTCTTTAACTGTAAGTGGGAACGTGAATAAAATATGCGGTGGTGATGATCAATTTACACAACATTACCCTCTTAAATTAACTTTAATAATAAGTGGGGTTTAATTGTATTGATGGTTGTTTGCCACGAACGAAAAGAACATGCCAGTAGTACATGTCATAGTATTTTTATCGTAATATATAGAAGCAGGAACCCACAACACATGGGTGTTTGAATACCTGCTAATGATGATGGCGGATTATATATATATATATATATATATATATATATATATATATATATATATATATATATATATATATATATATATATATATATATATATATATATATATATATATATATATATATATATATAAGAGGTCGATGTGATTTTTAATGGTGGTGATGTGGTCGATGGTTATGGGTTTACGAAGAAAAAGAGGTGAAGAGGGTGGCTATTTGGGTTACATTCGAAGTGGAGGCTAACGCATAAGAGGTGGTTAAATGGGTGACGTCAAGGTGGTGGCTTACTATGGTGATCATAGGTGATAATGTTTGGTATCCGATGGTGGTTTACAAAGGAAGAAGTCAAGAAGAAGAAAGAGAGGGAAGATGGGTTTAATGGCGATTTGATGTAATATGGGTCTTGTTAGAAATATTGTGGCAGGAGCATGACTGAGCAATGACAAGCATACGATGATTGTCATGGTTGATTGTAATAGTAAAACAAAAATTTAAATATGGCAGCAACAGGTCTCGATGGTTTGTGTGGTGATACTCGTCAGAAATATGAAAGGGATGAAGATATATTACGATGGTGTTGGAGTGGTGTTATTTGTTATCATTAATCTATCTATCTCCCTTCTCTCTCCGTAATGTAACATGTAAGTATATCCATATATAAGGAGGAAGGTGGTGATGGTTGTCGACATGAAGAATCAATTAGAAGAGATACAAACAAAATAAAAGAAGATCGAGAAGATTGATAGAAGTATTCTAACCAGGAGTAACAAACAAGGAAAAAAAGAAAAGTAGAAAATGACCCTAAACAGAATTTGGTTGTATCTGTGATTCAATCTATACTGGTAACCAATTATTGTTGTATGGAGATCAATTTTACAATCTTGCAGATAGGAACAATAATTACATAAAGCGTGATAATGATATTAAACAGATTCATACCCTTTTTTATGATATAGATGGCTAACAAATTTTGTTTCCATCTGATAATATCTGTACTATTATTAATTCTTAAATAAAGTACATTTAATAAATTAGTAATAATAATAATAGAAATAATAATAATAATATTAATAATAATAATAATATCAAATTAATACTAATAATAAAAATGAAAATTTTGAAAATAATAACTACAAATTTATTTAACACATAACTGATTTATAATTTCAATTATTCTTAGAATAATATTTATATTTTTTGATAACCATAAAATTATTAGAATTTTATTAATTACCACTTATAACAGTAATAATAACACAAATATTAATATTAGTATTAATGAAAGTAATAATAATAATATTACTATAACAACTATATTTTATCTGATTACATATTATTAAATATGTAATACTTAATGTTTATATATAATAACATATTTAAATATTTAATATTTATACATATTATACTATATACGTAAATATGAAAATATTAATAACATTATATATATATATATATATATATATATATATATATATATATATGTTATTTTATAATAGAAATAAATATTATAAATTTTGACATTTAATATTTATACCGTTTTATATATACATTACATTATACATATAATAATAATTGTGTATAGAATTCATATAGATTTATTTTAATAACAACTTAATTATTTTGTATCTTATTTTATATATTTAATTCAAAAGATTAAATAGTATTATATTATTTAATATATACCCTTGTATTTATATTTACATATGTACATATTCATTTACACACAATTGTTCGTGAATCGTCGGGAATGGTCGAGGTTAAATGAATATATGCAACAATTCAAAATTTTTTGAGACTCAACATTACAGAGTTTGCTTATCGTGTCGAAATCAAAGAAAGATCAAGTTTAAATTTGGTCAGAAATTTTCGGGTCGTCACAGTACCTACGCGTTAAAGAAATTTCGTCCCCGAAATTTGATTGAGGTCGTCATGGTTAACAATAAAAATATTTTCATGACGAAAATGAGTTAATAAATAGAGTTTTATCATCATTGAGTATTATGGATAAAACAATTCATTTAGGTGAAGAGTACGAGTGAAGCTATCACGAAAGAGTGAAGTGAGTAAATGCAGGTTCGTCTTAACCGGTGACGTACTCACGTTTGATTTCCGGATTTTAAGGGATTTAGAGAAAATCTTTGTAATAAGATTAGATTCTTCGGAATTTAAGGAAATTAGGATCCTCTTTGATTAAATGCGATGATCTGTCTCGATTGCTTTGTCTCATATTTCACTATAAATCCACCCTCTTCGTTTCCTTTATATTTTAGAGTTCCATCCTCTTGTTTTCTCTTTCCGACTTTAAGTCAAGCGAATAATGGTCCAGAATTCGTAGGTGTGAAGTTTCGAATGAACATAACTAACGTTCTAAGAGAGAAGTTGTAATAGTACGATATTGATTGGTTAAATTACCAGAATTCAAGAGAAAAGATAGAACTTATCAAGGAAATATGTTCTTGATATGTTTAAAAATTTGGTAGAATGTAAGAGTCATGTGACATGACACATGATGACGTCTTGATCTGTGAATCATCACGTTCCATTAGAAACTCAGCATGACTTACTGTAATATAATCACGTTGATCAAGTGTCATTATATTATACTAACTCATGCATCAATTCCCAACACTATTTTAAAAACATTCATATTTTAAATTTGAATTTTTCAGAAGTTAGAAACTAAAACAGTTTCCTTTATGATGTAACACAGATATCGCGAAGAGATAAGTGATTTCAGATAAGAATAGTTATAAAAATATCTTCAAAAATATCGAGGATATTTATTATGAGAAATACGTTGATATCTTAAAATTTTTATTATCAGAGGATGATGAAGAATATTGTTCGTAAGAGTTTAGAGTAAGGAGCAAAGTATTCACTATAGACTTCAGCGGACACTGAACCATTTGGATTCTTTGAAGGCAGGTTTAGTCTTTGTAATTTGTCCACAACCTCCTTCATAGTTTGCTCAATCCGTTTTCCAGTTTCAACTTTTATGAGCTTTGACAACATACTATTCTTTATCATCAAACTTTTAGCTGTTAAGGTCGTTTACAGTTTTTGTTGCTTCATTCAGCTTTTTCAAAAATTTAGAGCATTGATTCGTAGACTGGGTGCTTTTCAAAATTTCATAATGGAAGATCATAATTCTAAGAGATAATGTTATATGTATACATATAACTGTTGATGTAGACATGCTGCGAGATTTCAAAATACTGATCGCTAATTCCCGGTAATTGATGTGGTAATTCTCGTTACAAGATGCGAATGAGTATATGATATGGTTTTAATGAACAATTATAATGGTTCTTCAGAGAGACTTAAGCCGATGAGTAATGAATTGTTGATAAGTTTCTGCTGATGTGGTGATACAAACGGTTCCCCGGTAATGATGATGAAAGGCAAACTTATATATCAAGGTTATAATAAGGATAATCCGAATGAAAAGTCGAAGTTGACTTGCTGGAGCTGTGACAAAATTGGCTAATTTGGAAAGGAATTGCAAAGTTATTTTCGGTAATAACAACGCCAAAGGAGTTAGCACATCTACGTGTTACACGTTTACTCAGGTTCCGAGTGTTTTCAGGTGCATAACTATATGCATCAATCTTTTCTTCCATAGATGAAGTGCGGTTGTTTCATCCTCTTGATTGAGGTGTTTTCAAGAATTATGAAAGGTTTGAATGGAGATTGTAATCGTCAAGATACAAATGAGGTTTAAGAAAAAATCAAGTGGCAAACTTGAAGGAATGTTTAGTTTTATATGTTATAATCAATATTTTAATTCATTTTAATTGTCCAATGTTAATAGTCCACAGTTATTAGTCCACAGTTAGCAATTATAATATTCGAATTAATTAATACGTATCGTGACCCATTATACACATGTCTCAGACTCGATCACAACTTAAAGTATATATATTATTTAAGAATCAACCTCAACCCTGTATAGCGAACTCGAGTATTACAGCATATAGAGTGTCTATGGTTATTCCAAATAATATATATAGATGACGTCAATATGATATGTCAAAACATTGTATATGTGTCCCGATTTATACGACGATATTTAAAGTGTGTAAAATAAATAACAGAAATTAAATGACGATAAATAAATTTGCGAGAATTAAAATTGCGATAAATAAAATGTAATACGGGATTAACAGTTAGCTAGGATTTTGTTAGAGTGGATTCTTAACAAAATTCCTCATAGTTAATTTGTCTGTTTCTAACAAATTTTATTTTGTCATAAGTTTTCTTCGTTATGCCACTTGTTGGATT
The DNA here is from genome assembly GCF_046630445.1 of Rutidosis leptorrhynchoides. NCBI lineage: Eukaryota > Viridiplantae > Streptophyta > Magnoliopsida > Asterales > Asteraceae > Rutidosis > Rutidosis leptorrhynchoides. The sequence continues at coordinate 73,767,513 of NC_092340.1, forward strand.
CTGATAGGTCAAAATCTAAATATGAAATTGAATGAAAATGGTTATTATACGTATATCGATGGTTGTAAGTAGGATAGTAAATGACCGTTGAATCAGCTTTGACGAATGTACAGTGTAACTTATTAAGGTGAAATCTAAATATTCCTCGGGTATTACCTACCCGTTAAAATATTTTCACCATTAACAGTTTGTACAACAGAATTTTTAATTACAATCTTTATGAAAACATATATACATATATATTTTCTTCAAATGTAATCATGGATTTAATGAGTTAATATGATACTAAACTCATTTAGTTTACGGTTAGAACTAGAGTACATAATCTCTAAAACATTAGAGGTTACATAACCATCATGTCGAACGAAGATAAATGATGTAGAACGTCATGTAGAACGATGATTATACTCGAGGTACAGAATGAGATGTTAAGGCATGTGATGTTGAAACTTGGGTTGTTGGTGGTACTGTTGGTACCGGTGCTGTTGCTGAAGCTGATAAGTTTTGCACCATATTCTCCAAATTAATTACTCGAGCGCGAAGTTCGTTGACTTCTTCTATTATCCCAGAATAATTGACGGTTGGAATGAGCGGATGAATAAGGTTCAGAATTTGGGATATCATATAATCGTGGTGGGATATCCTGGCAATGAGGGTGAATATGGTGTTTCGGACAGGTTCGCCGATAAGTGCTTCAGGTTCTTCACCAAGAGGTGAATTCGGTTGGTGGAAGGGATCGCTTTCTTCGCATCTCCATTGATTAAGTCGACTACGAACCCATCCCCAATTCATTCAGAATTGATGATGACTGATCTGTTGATCCATTCCGGTTACACTGTCTTCGGAGCTCGAGTGAAACTCCATATCGGAATCCGAGGAACTTGAACTAGTGACGAGTTCCATTTCGTACGATTGAATAAAGGATTTTTCGTTATGAAATGATTTCTGGCTATCGGATGGTATTCTAATTACATATAGAACAAAGGATTTCGTAGATTACGGAATATGTCAGACAAATTTTATAGTAACAGATACGCTAAGATATGGATTTTGTCTATACACTATTCATGCAACCAATGTAGTAAGATGTGTTTAGACTAAGAATGATAAGCAGGTGATTTTTGACACAAAATGATAAGCAAAACTTTTGACATGCTGTCATAACCCAACCTTAACCATAAGGACGAATACAATAACATATGATTTCATGGCGAGGTATTGACCTCTATATGCGACATTTTTCAAAAACTGCATTCGTTTTTACAATACAAACCATAGCTTTTATTACAAATACAAGGTTTAAACAACTTAATAATGATTATCGTTTAGCGATAATCTTAGACTTACAAACTTTACATGTGATAATAACAATACGACCTCCAACATATTTTACATTACAAATCCTCCGATATGCAGTTTTATTTTTGACACAAATATGCATACTCAAGATCTTGCTTAAATTCAACATGTTGCAGCGGAAGCTTTTAGTTATCACCTGAGAATAAACATGCTTAAAACGTCAACAAAATGTTGGTGAGATATAGGTTTAATGCCGGCAGCGTTATAAATATAGACCACAAGATTTCATATATAAACGTTTTAATAAAAATATTCTAAGTTGTTGAGCACTTGATAACCATACTTAACATTTAATCAACGTCGCATATTCCCTTTATTATGAAATCTTACTACACCGTACCAAGTGTAGTTACCGAAACGAAGTACTGTGCAACCGTTGAATACTGATCGTCCAGTCCGGTTGGGGTTGTCAGGCCCGATAGATCTATCAACAGGATTCGCGTTTACAATACCTCATGTAAATAATAGTTACCAAGTTACAGGGAAGTATGCCAGTGGTACAACTCAACGTAGAATATATATTTTTAATCACTTGTGTCCATAACGTAAATCATAAAATGCATGTATTCTCATCCCGAAATATTTAGAGTTTAAAAGTGGGACTATATACTCACCTTTTCCTTGAAGGTATTTAACTCGACTTGGTCTCCGATAGATATCACGAACCTAACCATATATATAATATATCAACATATTTTCTTTTCAAGTAATCGTTACATATATATATATATACTTATAATACTTTTAATATTTTCTTAGTCCGTAGTTAGCAGTCTGTTGTTAATGGTCCACAATTAGTTGCTCAATAAAATAAATAAAGACCCCATCGTATTCGTATTGATCAGAATTAATCTCGACCCATGGTACCATGTTGTCAAATGACGTGTTGCGTACATAAAGTACCGTGTTGTCAGATGACGTGTTGCGTACAATCATGAGGTCTTATGATTAATCTTCTCGTGTTGTTTACGGGTGGTCCTGGAATATATAAAATCAAATCATAAGTAAATATATATTAAATATTATGTTAATTAGCCAATATATGATTAATCCGATTTTGTCATAATATGATATATTACAGGTTTTGAAGTGTTTTAAAAATCAAATTAGAAGGATCTATTTAGTTTGCGAACAGGTTTGAAATCATTCAAACTATGTTCTTGTTGTTAAAAATTTTATAACACAAAATAAGATAGCTATATAAATATGAATCGAATAAGATTATGGATAAGGTTACTACCTCAAGTTACTTGGATAAAGCTACTGGAAAAGATAGAAAATAATCTTGATCAAACTTTCTTATGATGATTATAGGTTGTTCATGAAGCTAGTTCTTCATGAGTATTTGCTGAGATTGTGAAGAACACTTAGAATTCCTAAGAGTGTGTTTTTTTTTGGTTAGAGAAAGATGGTTGTAAGAATGAAATGAAAAATCAAGGTGATGGTGATACTTATAGGACAGTCTGGTTGTTGAGGGAACAAGGACAAATTATTGTGTTGAATTTTTGAGTAATAATGTATGCTAGCTTACAAATAAGATTCCCTCTTATCTAGGGCAGATCTAAAGCTGATAAGGATATTGATTTGATGTGTATTTACCAATAGTAAATACGTATGGATGATGAGTATGATACGGTAAAAGAAGCTCAAAATCGGGCTTTTATTTTGGGTCCAACCGGTCCAAAAATAAAATTTTAAGACATTTTTAATAAAACAATGTTAGCCCACCCCTTGGACCCCGCCAGGGGTTGCCACCCCTTGGACCCCGCTTATCGGGGGCGCTGCCCCCGAACCCCCGTCATAATCAAGATAAGTTCAAACAAGTGTGCACTCCACACTTCCCCAAACTTGTTCGATATTTATCAAGATTATTTTGGTTAAAAATTAATCCTATTACACTTAAATCATATTGGTGACATAAATCACAACACATTATAGATTGTAAGTATATATGTCAAAGAACGTTACATATAGTTATCGTTTTGAAAACTTAAGTTAGTGGTCTCAAAGTATACTTATAACTCATTGTTGTTAGTTCACAATGAAATGTTAAACCATCCTTAAATCATGTTAAATATGTATAGATATGTACATATACATAATCGTATAATTATCATGTGTTATATAGTTCGTGATATCATCGGTCAAATTGGACGGTCAAACGTTGTGTAAAACTCTTTTCAAAAATATAAGTCTTAACAGTTTGGATTGCTTATCATGTTGGTAAGGTTTAATTTATGTAAATATTAATCTCATAAGTATAGAACGATCAGAAAATTCCGGGTCGTTACACATGCAGACACGGTCGAAGTCCAGACCCACTAATGCATCTAAACAGCTATCAGTTAGACACACTAATGCAAGACCTGGTTCGCTAAGGCCACCGCTCTGATACCACATGAGATGACCCGTCCTAATCCATAAGAACGAATACAATAACATATGATTACATTGCGAGGTATTTGACATCTATATGATACATTTTACAAACATTGCATTCGTTTTTAAAAGACAAACTTTCTTTACATCGAAAGTTGACGGCATGCATACCATTTCATAATATATCCAACTATAATTGACTTAATAATAATCTTGATGAACTCAACAACTCGAATGCAACGTCTTTTGAAATATGTCATGAATGACTCCAAGTAATATCTCTAAAATGAGCAAATGCACAGCGGAAGATTTCTTTCATACCTGAGAATAAACATGCTTTAAAGTGTCAACCAAAAGGTTGGTGAGTTCATAAGTTTATCGTAAACAATAAAATTCATCATTTTGATAGACCACAAGATTTAAATGCTGCATGGTACAAATGGGCCCGAATCCTACACCCACCTGTAATGTACATGCGATATCTTTTAAATACAGTACACCTTTCTCGTATACGCAATCCATTTTTCATAAATCTTAGTAACCGTACACATATCTCGTTCACAAAAACTAATACACATAACCTGTGTATAAAAATCATTGTCTCGATATATAACATTCACATCAATTGGTGGCAATTATCATGTCCACATAATTCAATGGTGGCAATTATTATATCCACATAATTCAATGGTGGCAATTATCATGTCCACATAATTCAATGGTGACAATTATCATGTCCATATAATTCAATGGTGGCAATTATCATGTCCACATAATTAAATAATAATCCGCAGAACTTCTGTCTGCATAATAATTCATTCGAGGAATGTTTTGCTGGTGTCTATCTCGTCAAACATTTATAAAAGCATTTCATGTATTCGCAGTTCAAAATATATTTCAAAAGCATTTAATAAAGCAGTTGTAAAAACAGCGCATGTATTCTCAGTCCCAAAAATGTAAAGAGTAAAAGGGAGCAAATGTACTCACAATACGATATTTTGTAGTAAAAATATGCATACGACTGAACCAAACAATGTAAGGCTGGCCTCGGATTCACGAACCTATATCATTTATATATATATATATATATATATATATATATATATATATATATATATATATATATATATATATATATATATATATATATATTAAAACATATAATATCAACTAACAAGTTTATATATATTAATAATTTACATATCGTGTTACTAAATAAGTTATATTTATCCTATATATTTTAAGTAGTTGATATTTATTTATATAATACCTTTATTAATATTAATATAGTAAATACTTATTAGAGTAGTTTAATAATATAATATTTATCATTTATCATAATATATTAAAAATAGAAATTTTATTTCAAGGTTTATATGTGATAAGAATATATATATTTATATTATTTAATATATTTTATATATAGCTTACTAAATGTCATTTTAATAATAAAAATCTAGTAATATGTAATATTAATATATTTGTAATGTATTTTTGTAAAATAATATTTATTTGTAATAATAACAATAATAGTGACAATAATAATGATAATAATAATAATGATAATAATAATAATAATGGTGATAGTAATACTACCTCAAAGAAGTATCCCTAAAAAAATGCCCAAGTCCAGGTTTGAACTCGTGACGTCCCGCTAACCCGATAACGCCTTTAACTATTCAACTGTCCTTGTTTTTCTATTATATTCTATATCCTAAATTTATCTAACCCGTTTTTTTCTTGTTTTCCTCTTCTCCTTCAAAACAAAACTCATTTAATCTCTTCATCATCATTTTCTTCTTTGCTCATCATCATCCGAACTGTAACATACGAATATCATCATTCAAACTTAATCATAATCATAATCATCATACATCCCCACATCATCATGATTATATGTCATCATCAAAAAAAATGTTCTTGACCAGAAATCACGGTCCACCATAATGAATTTTAGGATTCGTTTCTATCACTTGTCCCACCATAAAAACTAAATGACTAACAGCAAAAAAAAATCGGCCACTTTACAGCTTGTTATCAACCCAAATATCAAACTAAATAAAAAGGCCTGTAATGAAATTCCTAATATAGATTTGGCATGTAATTTAAGTGGGACAACTTGGTCCACATAATTCTTTAACTGTAAGTGGGAACGTGAATAAAATATGCGGTGGTGATGATCAATTTACACAGCATTACCCTCTTAAATTAACTTTAATAATAAGTGGGGTGAAATGTCCCGTTCATATTGATTATAAACGTTCCATATTAATTGATTTCGTTGCGAGGTTTTGACCTCTATATGAGACGTTTTTCAAAGACTGCATTCATTTTTAAAACAACCATAACCTTTATTTTATCAATAAAGGTTTTAAAAATATTACGTAGATTATTAAATAATGATAATCTAAAATATACTGTTTACACACGACCATTACATAATGGTTTACAATAGAAATATATTACATCGACATATGTTTCTTGAATGCAGTTTTACACAACATCATACAAACATGAACTCCAAATCTTGTCCTTATTTTAGTATGCAACAGCGGAAGCTCTTAGTATTCACCTGAGAATAAACATGCTTTAAATGTCAACAAAAATGTTGGTGAGTTATAGGTTTAACCTATATATATCAAATCGTAACAATAGACCACAAGATTTCATATTTCAATACACATTCCATACATAGAGATAAAAATTATTCATATGGTGAACACCTGGTAACCGACATTAACAAGATGCATATATAAGAATATCCCCATCATTCCGGGACACCCTTCGGATATGATATAAATTTCGAAGTACTAAAGCATCTGGTACTTTGGATGAGGTTTGTTAGGCCCAATAGATCTATCTTTAGGATTCGCGTCAATTAAGGTGTCTGTTCCCTAATTCTTAGATTACCAGACTTAATAAAAAGGGGCATATTCGATTTCGATAATTCAACCATAGAATGTAGTTTCACGTACTTGTGTCTATTTTGTAAATCATTTATAAAACCTGCATGTATTCTCATCCCAAAAATATTAGATTTTAAAAGTGGGACTATAACTCACTTTCACAGATATTTCCTTCCTCGGAAATAAGACTTGGCCACGGATCGATTCACGAACCTATACAAATATGTACATATATATATCAAAGTATGATCAAAATATAATTACAACCATTTTTATTATGTTTTAAAGATTTGAGTGTATTAAGTCAGCTGTCCTCGTTAATAACCTACAACTAGTTGTCCACAGTTAGATGTACAGAAATAAATCGATATATATTATCTTGAATCAATCTACGACCTAGTGTATACATGTCTTAGGCTAGATCACAACTCAAAGTATATATATTTTTGGAATCAACCTCAACACTGTATAGCTAACTCCAACATTACTGCATATAGAGTGTCTATGGTTGTTCCAAATAATATATATACATGGGTCGATATGATATGTCAAAACATTTGCATACGTGTCTATGGTATCCCAAGATTACATAATATATTAGAATACATGTATAATATAATATAAGTTAGCTAAGATATGATTTGTATAGATTTGTTAAACATTTCCCGTAGCTAAAAAGATCAAAAATATCCAATCTTGTTTTACCCATAACTTCTTCATTTTAAATCCATTTTAAGTGAATCAAATTGCTATGGTTTCATATTGAACTGTATTTTATGAATCTAAACAGAGAAATAATAGGTTTATAGTCAGAAATATAAGTTACAAGTCATTTTTATAAAGGTAGCCATTTCAGTCGAAAGAACGACGTCTAGATGACCATTTTAGAAAACATACTTCCACTTTGAGTTTAACCTTGATTTTTGGATATAGTTTCATGTTCATATGAAAAATCATTTTCCTAGAAGAACAACTTTTAAATCAAAGTTTATCATAGTTTTTAATTATCCAAACTAAAACAGCCCCCGGTTTCACTACGACGGCGTATATCCGATTTTATGATGTTCATCGTGTTTCCAGGTTTTAATCATTAAGTTAGCATATCATATAGATATAGAACATGTGTTTAGTTGATTTTAAAAGTCAAGTTAGAAGGATTAACTTTTGTTTGCGAACAAGTTTAGAATTAACTAAACCATGTTCTTGTGATTATAAGTTTAAACCTTCGAATAAGATAGCTTTATATGTATGAATCGAATGATGTTATGAACATCATTACTACCTAAAGTTTTCTGGATAAAACTACTGGAAATGAGAAAAATGGATTTAGCTTCAAAGGGTCCTTGGATGGCTTGAAAGTTCTTGAAGTAGAATCATGACACGAAAATAGTTCAAGTAAGATTTTCACTCGAAATAAAATTGTTATAGTTGTAGAAATTGAATCAAAGTTTGAATATGAATATTACCTTGAATTAGAAAGATAACCTACTGTAAATAACAAAGGTTCCTTGATCTTAGATGATTACTTGGAATGGATTAGAAAGCTTGGAAGTAGATTTGCAAACTTGGAAGTATTCTTGATTTTTATGAAACTATACTTATGGAATTTATGAAGAACACTTAGAACTTGAAGACAGAACTTGAGAGAGATCACTTAGATGAAGAAATTTAAAGAATGAAAGTGTTTGTAGGTATTTTTGGTCGTTGGTATATGGATTAGATATAAAGGATATGTAATTTTGTTTTCATGTAAATAAGTCATGAATGATTACTCATATTTTTGTAATTTTATGAGATATTTCATGCTAGTTGCCAAATGATGGTTCCCACATGTGTTAGGTGACTCACATGGGCTGCTAAGAGCTAATTATTGAAGTGTATATACCAATAGTACATACATCTAAAAGCTGTGTATTGTACGAGTACGAATACGGGTGCATACGAGTAGAATTGTTGATGAAACTGAACGAGGATGTAATTGTAAGCATTTTTCTTAAGTAGAAGTAATTTGATATGTGTCTTGAAGTCTTTCAAAAGTGTAAGAATACATATCAAAACACAACATGTATATACATTTTAACTGAGTCGTTAAGTCATCGTTAGTTGTTACATGTAAATGTTGTTTTGAAATCTTTAGGTTAACGATCTTGTTAAATGTTGTTAATCCAATGTTTATTATATCTAATGAGATATTAAAATTTTATATTATCATGATATTATGATATATTAATATATCTTAATATGATATATATACATTTAAATGTCGTTACAACGATAATCGTTACATATATGTCTCGTTTCGAAATCCTTAAGTTAGTAGTCTTGTTTTTACATATGTAGTTCATTGTTAATATACATAATGACATGTTTACTTATCATTTATAATGATTAAACATAGTGTAACATTATCTTAATATGATTCATATGTAATTAGTAAGATGTTGTTATAACGATAATCGTTATATATCTCGTTTCGAGTTTTCTTAATTCAATAAACACAATTTTATGTATATAAATCATTGTTAAAATACCTAATGAGATACTTACTTATCATAATATCATGTTAACTATATATATAATCATATATATGTCATCATATAGTTTTTACAAGTTTTAACGTTCGTGAATCACCGGTCAACTTGGGTGGTCAATTGTCTATATGAAACCTATTTCAATTAATCAAGTCTTAACAAGTTTGATTGCTTAACACATTGGAAACATTTAGTCATGTAAATATCAATCTCAATTAATATATATAAACATGGAAAAGTTCGGGTCACAACAGTACCTACCCTTTAAATAAATTTCATCTCGAAATTTTAAGCTGTTGAAGGTGTTGACGAATCTTCTGGAAATAGATGCGGGTATTTCTTCTTCATCTAATCTTCACGCTCCCAGCTGAACTCGGGTCCTCTACAAGCATTCCATCAAACCTTAACAATCGGTATCTTATTTTGCTTAAGTCTCTTAACCTCACGATCCATTATTTCGATGGGTTCTTCAATGAATTGAAGTTTTTCATTGATATGGATTTTGTCCAACGAAATAGTGAGATCCTCTTTAGCAAAACATTTCTTCAAATTCGAGACGTGAAAAGTGTTATGTACAGCCGCGAGTTGTTGAGGTAGCTCCAGTTGGTAAGCTACTGGTCCGACACGATCTATAATCTTGAATGGTCCAATGTACCTTGGATTTAGTTTCCCCTGTTTACCAAATCGAACAACGCCTTTCCAAGGTGAAACCTTAAGCATGACCATTTCTCCAATTTCAAACTCAGTATCTTTTCTTTTACTGTCCGCGTAGCTCTTTTGTCGACTCTGGGCAGTTTTCAATCGTTGTTGAATTTGGATAATTTTCTTAGTAGTTTCTTGTATTATCTCCGGACCCGTAATCTGTCTATCCCCCACTTCATTTCAACAAATCGGAGACCTGCACTTTCTACCATAAAGTGCCTCAAACGGCGCCATCTCAATACTAGAATGATAACTGTTGTTGTAGGAAAATTCTGCTAACGGTAGGTGTCGATCCCAACTCTTTCCGAAATCAATAACACATGCTCGTAGCATGTCTTCAAGCGTTTGTATCGTCTTTTCGCTCTATCCATCTGTTTGTGGATGATAGGCAGTACTTATGTCTAGACGATTCTCCAATGCTTGTTGCAACATCTGCCAGAACCTTGAAACAAATCTACCATCCCTATCAGAGATAATAGAGACGGGTATTCCATGTCTGGAGACAACCTCCTTCAAATACAATCACGCCAACTTCTCCATTTTGTCATCTTCTCTCTTTGGCAGGAAGTGTGCTGACTTGGTGAGACGATCAACTATTACCCAAATATTATCATAACCACTTGCAGTCCTTGGCAATTTAGTAATGAAATCCATGGTAATGTTTTCCAATTTCCATTCTGGGATTTCAGGTTGTTGTAGTAGACCTGATGGTTTCTGATGTTCAGCTTTGACCTTAGAACACGTCAAACATTCTCCTACATATTTAGCAATATCGGCTTTCATACCCGGCCACCAAAAGTGTTTCTTGAGATCTTTATACATCTTCCCCGCTCCGGGATGTATTGAATATCTGGTTTTAGGTGCTTCTTTAAGTACCATTTCTCTCACATCTCCAAACCTTGGTACCCAAATTCTATCAGCCCTATATCGGGTTCCGTCTTCCCGAATATTAATATGTTTCTCTGATCCTTTAGGTATCTCATTATTCAACTTTCCTTCTTTTACAACCCCCTATTGCGCCTCCTTTATTTGAGTAGTAAGGTTAGTACAAATAATTATATTCATAGCTTTTACCCGTATAGGTTCTCTGTCCTTTCTACTCAAAGCGTCAGCTACCACATTCGCCTTCCCCGGGTGGTATCGAATCTCAAAATCATAATCATTCAACAGTTCAATCCACCTGCGTTGTCTCATATTCAGTTGCTTCTGATTAAATATATGTTGGAGACTTTTGTGGTCGGTATATATAATACTTTTGACCCCATATAAATAATGCCTCCAAGTCTTTAATGCAAAAACAACAGCACCCAATTCCAAATCATGAGTTGTATAATTTTGCTCGTGAATCTTCAATTGTCTAGACGCATAAGCAATCACCTTCGTTTGTTGCATTAATACACAACCGAGACCTTGCTTTGATGCGTCACAATAAATCACAAAATCATCATTCCTTTCAGGCAATGACAATATAGGTGCCGTAGTTAGCTTTTTCTTCAATAACTAAAACGCCTTCTCTTGTTCATCCTTCCATTCAAATTTCTTCCCTTTATGCGTTAATGCAGTCAAGGGTTTTGCTATTTTGGAGAAATCTTGGATGAATCTTCTGTAGTAACCAGCCAATCCTAAAAATTGACGTATATGCTTCGGAGTTTTTGGGGTTTTCCACTTTTCACCGGTTTCGATCTTTGCCGGGTCCACCTGGATACCTTCTGTGTTCACTATGTGACCGAGGAATTGAACTTCTTCCAACCAAAATGCACACTTTGAAAACTTAGCGTTCAGTTTTTCTTTCCTCAATACTTCTAGCACTTTTCTCAAATGTTCTTCGTGCTCTTGATCATTCTTTGAGTAAATAAGTATGTCATCGATGAAAACAATGACAAACTTGTCAAGATATGGCCCACACACTCGGTTCATAAGGTCCATGAACACAGCTGGTGCGTTAGTCAATCCAAACGGCATAACCATAAAATCGTAATGACCATAACGCGTCCTAAAAGCAGTTTTTAGAATATCATCCTCCTTTACTCGCATTTGATGATATCCAGAACGTAAATCGATTTTTGAATAAACCGATGAGCCTTGTAGTTGATCAAATAAGTCATCAATTCTCGGCAGTGGATAACGGTTTTTGATGGTAAGTTTATTCAACTCTCTGTAGTCAATACACAACCTAAATGTACCATCCTTCTTCTTAACAAACAAAACAGGAGCTCCCCATGGTGATGTGCTTGGTCGAATGAAACCACGTTCTAATAGTTCTTGTAGTTGGCTTTGCAGTTCTTTCATCTTGCTGGGTGTGAGTCTGTAAGGAGCACGAGCTATTGGTGCAGCTCCTGGTACAAGATCTATTTGAAATTCAACAGATCGATGTGGAGGTAGTCCCGGTAATTCTTTCGATATACATCGGGAAATTCTTTTGCGACAGGAACATCATTGATGCTCTTTTCTTCAGTTTGTACTTTCTCGATGTGTGCTAGAACCGCATAGTAACCTTTTCTTATTAATTTTTGTGCCTTCAAATTACTAATAAGATGTAGCTTCGTGTTGCCCTTTTCTCCACACACCATTAAGGGTTCTCCTTCTTCTCGTACAATGCGAATTGCATTTTTGTAACATACGATCTCTGCTTTCATCTCCTTCAGCCAGTCCATGCCAACTATTACATCAAAATTCCCTAACTCTACTGGTATCAAATCAATCTTAAATATTTCGCTACCCAGTTTAATTTCTCGATTCCGGCATATATAATCTGCTGAAATTAATTTACCGTTTGCTAATTCGAGTAAAAATTTACTATCCAATGGCGTCAATGGATAACTTAATTTAGTACAAAAATCTCTACTCATATAGCTTCTATCCGCACCCGAATCAAATAAAACGTAAGCAGATTTATTGTCAATAAGAAACGTACCCGTAACAAGCTCCGGGTCTTCCTGTGCCTCTGCAGCATTAATATTGAAAATTCTTCCGCGGCCTTGTCCATTCGTGTTCTCCTGGTTCGGGCAATTTCTAATAATGTGGCCCGGTTTTCCACATTTATAACAAACTACATTGGCATAACTTGCTCCGACACTACTTGCTCTGCCATTACTCGTTCCGACACAATTTGATCCTTTCGTTCTGTTAACCCCTGGTCCGTAGACCTCACACTTCGCCGCACTATGACCATTTCTTTTACACTTGTTGCAAAATTTGGTGCAGAACCCCGAGTGATACTTTTCACACCTTTGGCATAGCTGCTTCTGATTGTTGTTGTTGTTGTCGCGGTTGTTATTGTTGTTGGGATGATTGTTGTAGTTGTTGTTGTTGTTGTGCCGTTTATTGTTGTTGTGATTGATGTTGTGATTGTTGGGATAGTTGTTGTTGTATTGGTGATTCTTATCACCATTTTCCTCCCACTTTCTTTTGACTAGCTTCACGTTGGCCTCTTCGGTCGCCTGTTCTTTAATTCTTCCCTCAATTTGGTTCACTAGTTTGTGAGCCATTCTACATGCCTTTTGTATGGAGGCAGGCTCGTGTGAACTTATATCTTCTTGGATTCTCTCCGGTAACCCTTTCACAAACGCGTCGATCTTCTCTTCCTCATCTTTGAACGCTCTCGGACACAATAGGCACAATTCTGTGAATCGTCTTTGGTACAAAGTAATATCGAATCCATATGTTCGTAACCCTCTAAAGTTCTGACTTGAGCTTATTGACCTCGGTTCTGGGTGTAATACCCCGGCCAAATCCATATGGACGAGAACATTACATATGATTACATTGCGAGGTACTTGACCTCTATATGATACATTTCACAAACATTGCATTCGTTTTTAAAAGACAAACTTTCATTTCATCGAAAGTTGTAACATCCCTCCTTTTTCCATTTACTTTTCCGTTATACTAATTTAAACTCCGTTATATGTTTATAACATCTCCCGTTAATACGCGTTTTAAAATATTCCGTTTAGGTATTTTCCGCACCCGACTACAAACTCGAGGGACTAAAATTGACACGGGGCAAACTAGTTGACTAGGTCAACTAGTCCACCCCAATCACCACCATTCAACCATCTCCCTCTCTCTCTCTTTCTCTCTAGCAAGAACACACACACATTTACCAAATTCATTCAATCATCATCTAAATTCTACCTAGGAGGCTTACAACAAAATAAATTACATATTCGTGATCCTCTCTTCATCCTCTTCATTTTGGTACTAACTTCATCTCGTTTGGGTAACATTTCTAAAACACTAGTTTTCTTTAAATTTGTGTTCTTGACTTAAAAGTATGTTAATTAGTGTCTATGGCTCATTGTGATGTCGTGTATGTAATTTGTATGCTCGATTTGTTGTTTTTGGTGTAACTAGTTCATTATGAAAATTACTTGCTAAATCCTTGATTTTGGATGATCAAATGTTATTAGATTGTTAATGTGCATGTTTTAAAAGTGTTACTAGTATCATTAGCTTCATTTTGATGTATAGATTGATTAAAGAAACTTCATAAACGCGATTATTGATTTTGTGAACTTTTGGTTAGGGTTTGATAGCGTTAAAACGAACTTTTGATGCGTTGAATGCTTGTTAATGTTATTGATAAGTGTTTAGTTGTATTACATGTTTCATTACCTTCAAAACGGCATATCATACATGTAAATTGGATTCCCGGAACTTGAAATGCATCTTGATGAACTTGAAACTTTGATTTTGGACGTTTAACGAACATTCGACGAGGTTATTGTTGTCTTAAATGATAAATTTGATTTAGTTAATGTATCTAGTTGTGTTCCTTGTCGAAAGAGCTTTCCGGTGATATAAAATACATGTTCTAATTGTTTGCGGATCATAAGTTATGATTATTTGTCGTTTGGGTCGTGCACTTGTGTAATTCAGCAAACAGGACCTGTAAGCCATTTGGGACGCCGTCCCACCCTCTTGGACGCCGTCCCACTCTTCATATCAGGACACCGTCTTGATTTTGGGACGCCGTCCCACTCTTCATACTGGGACACCGTCCTGATTTTGGGACACCGTCCTGATACACTAAAACTGGCTGTTTGCTTTGGTCATTTGACATAAAAATGTTTGCTATGCTACGGACCTCCGATTAACATGAAACTTGGCCAACATGCTCATATATGATTATATAACTTAGAAAAATTGTCGGATACCCAACCCGACCCCGTTGACTTTTCCGTTGACTTTGACCCGACCAAGTTGACTTTTAATCAAACTTAACCAAATAATTGTGCAATCGTTCTAACATGTTTTTATACTTGTACCTTGCATGAAACATGACAATTTGATTCACATGCTATTATGATCGAGTCTTAACGAGCCATAGGACTAATTGAACATCTTTGACCTATCGTGTTTACCGTTATTGATACAACCTATTGTTTAGGTCAAGACTAGCATTGTTCTTTGCACACGTTTACTTGTTGAAGTACTTTACTACTCGTGCACTCAAGGTGAGATCATAGTCCCACTTTTACTCTTTTTGAACTTACATTTGGGATGAGAAAACATAAACATTTCTTTACTAAGTGAACACAAGTACAGGAAAACAAACATTCTACATACGAGTTTAGAACAAAATCCTCAATTTGATTATCATTAGTTACACTTGCCGGGTGTAAGCGAGAACTTATGTTGTATGGATCCATATGGGTTTGACAAACCCTCATTCAAACGGTTCGCTACCGTTTACGAATGAAATATATTTTCGAGAAACAGTGTATGTTCTAGCACTAAGTGATGGGGTTCTATGGAAGGAATGTTAAGCATTGATAATTGGGTGCTCATGAAACAAACTTTTGGAATGTATTACTATTATTTCATTGATGCGAATCTTGTGATTCACTTATACTTACTTACTTAAACCTATGATTTCACCAACGTTTTCGTTGACAGATTTCTATGTTTTTCTCAGGTCCTTGAACGATACATGATACATGCTTCCGCTCATTATTTTGATACTTGCATTGGATGACGAGTATATATGCATACATGGAGCGTCTTTTGGCTACTTTTAAATTGTGTCGCATAAGTTTCATTTGTACTTATAACTTTGTAACGTAACTTGTGGTGGAACTATTCTCGTAAACTTTGAACAATCTTTACATTTGAAATGAATGCGACATATCTTTTGGTCAAACGTTGTTTTAAAGACTTATGACCACGTAACGGGACCTAAGTAGACGGCGCCATCAATGACGATTTTTTCGGGTCGCTACAGATGGTATCAGAGCGTTGGTTGTAGGGATTTAGAGTTCATTGGTGTCGACCCCGAGTCATAGGGTACATTGGTGAGTCTAGACTACAACCGGCATATAGACTTGAAGTAGGAATTACTTGACTACTTGTGCATTTATACTCGAACGCTTCTACTCATATCTACTCTTAGTTCATCTTAATCTCACGTTGTTTAATTTGATTGACACGCCACCTTGACTATATGAAATGATGTCGAATGCACATATGAATCAGGGTAATATAATTTCCGGGATTATATTACGGTGACTCATATGAACGTTCCGACATTATGACATAAAGAATTTAAGGCGAGTCGAGGAAAAACTTCTCTTTATCTTTATTCTATATCACGGTTAGTATTATTGAGAATACTAATCAATGATATTCTTGTGTCTTGAAGGAACAATGGCTCCTCGTCGTGTACGCCGCAATGAAACTCCCAAACAAGCTCTCGAACGGATGATAGCTACCGCCGTAGATGCGGCCATGGCCGGTCACTCATCCAACAACAATAATAATAACAACCACAACAACAACAACAACAACAATGGAGCCGGTAACTCAAACGAAGGATGCTCCTATAAAGCTTTCATGGGGTGCAAACCTCACACTTTTGATGGAACCGGGGGACCGGTCGTGCTCACCCGATGGTTTGAGCAAACGGAAGCCGTCTTTAGCATAAGAGGTTGTCGGGACCAAGACAAGGTCAAATACTCCACTCACACCTTCGCCGGTGTCGCTCTTACATGGTGGAATACTTATGTACAATCGGTGGGTACCGATGAAGCTCACGCTCTCTCTTGGGCCGACTTGAGGGAAAAGATGATTGTCGAATATTTCCCTTGTGAAGAAACCCGAAGGCTCGAACAAGAGCTAAGAACTTTAAAGGCGATCGGAAATGATCTCAAGGCTTATAATCAACGATTTTCCGAACTAGCCTTGATGTGCCCAAATCTTGTGAACCCCGAAGCTTTAAGGGTTGAACTTTACATGGATGGTCTTCCAAAGAGCATCAAACACGGAGTAATGTCATCCAAACCCCCTAATCATCAAGAAGCTTTGAACATGGCCCGCAAATTGATAGAGACAGTGGACGAAATCGTAGTACCGGCACCTAAAGCCGAGGACAAGTCGGGTAACAACAAAAGAAAATGGGAAGCTCCCCAATCAAGCAACAACAACTTTGCCAAGAAATCTTTCACCTCCGACGGCAAGAAGGGTTATGCCGGAATTCTACCTCTTTGCAACAAATGCAACAAACATCACTTTGGCGAATGTAGTAAGCTAATTTGCCATCGGTGCCAAGGAATTGGTCATAAGGCCAACGATTGTAAAAGTGCCACTCCCGTCGCTCGAAAGTGGCCCAATGCACCAAAGACGGGCACTTGTTACGAATGTGGCCAAATGGGCCATTATAGAAATGCATGCCCGAAGAGGAAAGATAACCCCAATACGCGCGGCCGAGCTTTCAACATCAACACCGAGGAAGCCCGGGATGACACTGAACTAGTCACGGGTACGTTTCTTCTCAACAATTCTTATGTCTCTTGCTTATTCGATTCGGGTGCCGATAAATGCTTTGTATCCAAGACTTTGACTCATTCTTTTAGCACTCCACCTCTTCCATTAGATACCACTTATACCATTGAAGTGGCTAACGGGAAACTATTAAGTGCCGACACATATTACCGGGGGTGTACGTTAAACATTTTGGGTAAGGAATTTGAAATTGACTTGAAACCCATGGAACTAGGAAGCTTTGATGTAATAATCGGTATGAATTGGTTAGTCAAAACGAAATCTCACATCCTTTGTGATCTTAACGCAATCCGAATTCCTATCGAGAATGGTGAACCTTTGATTGTTTATGGCGATAAGAGTTGCACCAGACTCAACCTCGTTTCGTGCCTTAAAGTTAGAAAACTACTCCGTAAGGGTTGTTTTGCGATCCTTGCCCACGTTCAGAAAGTCGAGTCCGATGAGAAGCATATCGATGATGTGCCAATTGTTAGTGACTTTTCCGATGTATTTCCCGAC
The DNA here is from genome assembly GCF_046630445.1 of Rutidosis leptorrhynchoides. Classification (NCBI taxonomy): domain Eukaryota; kingdom Viridiplantae; phylum Streptophyta; class Magnoliopsida; order Asterales; family Asteraceae; genus Rutidosis; species Rutidosis leptorrhynchoides. Next base: position 73,785,670 of record NC_092340.1, read on the forward strand.
GAACTGCCGGGTCTTCCACCTCATCGACCGGTTGAATTCCAAATCGATCTTATTCCGGGAGCCGCACCCGTAGCACGTGCACTGTATAGACTTGCTCCATCCGAAATGCAAGAATTGCAAAGTCAAATCCAAGAACTACTTGACCGTGGTTTTATCCAACCTAGCCATTCACCTTGGGGCGCTCTGATTTTGTTTTTTAAAAAGAAAGACGGATCCCTACGAATGTGCATTGATTATCGTGAACTAAATAAATTGATGGTTAAGAACCGATATCCTCTTCCTCTCATCGATGACCTCTTTGATCATCTACAAGGGTCTTGTGTATATTCGAAAATCGATCTCCGCTCGGGTTATCATCAATTAAGGGTTAAGGGGGAAGATGTCTCCAAAACCGCTTTCCGGACTCGTTATGGTAGTTATGAATTCCTCGTCATGCCATTTGGCCTCACTAACGCACCGGCGGTGTTCATGGATCTTATGAACCGCGTGTGCAAACCGTATCTCGATAAATTCGTTATTGTGTTCATCGATGATATATTGATCTATTCTAAAAATGAAGAAGAGCACGAACAACATCTCCGACTTGTGCTTGAACTCTTGGGACAAGAACGACTTTATGCCAAATTCTCCAAGTGTGAATTTTGGTTGAAGGAAGTTCAATTTCTTGGTCATGTTGTAAGTGATCAAGGCATTAAAGTCAATCCCACGAAGATCGAAGCCATTAGTAAATGGGAGACTCCTACTACTCCTACTTACATTCGTCAATTCTTGGGTCTCGCCGGGTACTATCATAGATTCATCGAAAACTTCTCTTTGGTTGCACGTCCTCTAACCGCATTAACTCACAAGGGAAAGAAATTCATTTGGGCGACCGAGCAAGAATCCGCGTTTCAAATCTTGAAAACGAAGCTAACCACCGCTCCTATCTTGTCACTTCCCGAAGGCAATGATTACTTTGTTGTATATTGCAATGCCTCGAAACATGGTTTTGGGTGTGTATTGATGCAACGAACGAAAGTCATTGCTTATGCTTCTCGACAACTCAAAATTCATGAACGAAACTATACGACGCATGATCTCGAACTCGGAGCCGTTGTCTTTGCACTTAAAATGTGGAGACACTATCTTTATGGAACCAAGAGTACTATCTTTACCAACCACAAAAGTCTCCAACACATTTTCGATCAAAAGCAACTAAACATGAGACAACGACGGTGGATTGAAACTTTGAACGATTACGATTGCGAGCTTCGTTACCATCCCGGGAAGGCAAACGTAGTAGCCGATGCCTTAAGTCGAAAAGAAAGAGCGGTGCCTCTTCGTGTCCGAGCTTTAAACATCACCATTCACACCAACCTCAATAGTCAAATTCGTGTAGCCCAAGATGAGGCCCTCAAGGATGAAAACCTTTCACACAAGCTCTTGAACATTCTCGTCTCTCGATTCGAAATTAGGGAGACCGGACTCCGATATTACGCTGGAAGGATTTAGGTGCCTAGTTATGGGGACCTACGAAGCCTTATTTTAGATGAAGCCCATAAGTCACGATACTCGATTCACCCCGGTGCCAATAAGATGTACCACGACCTTAAACAACTATATTGGTGGCCGAACATCAAAAGGGACGTAGCTACTTATGTTTCCAAGTGTTTGACATGTTCCAAAGTCAAAGCCGAACACCAAAGACCGTCCGGACTACTTCAACAACCCGAGATCCCGCAATGGAAGTGGGAAAGAATAACGATGGATTTTATCACCAAACTACCAAAAACGACGGGCGGTTATGATACCATTTGGGTTATTGTTGACCGTCTCACCAAATCCGCACACTTCCTTGCCATGAAAGAAACGGACAAAATGGAGAAACTTGCACAACTTTACATTAAGGATATCGTAGCCCGACACGGTGTACCTTTATCGATTATCTCCGACCGAGATGGCCGTTTCGTTTCTAGATTTTGGCGTACATTGCAAGAAGCGTTGGGAACGCATTTAGACATGAGCACCGCATATCATCCACAAACCGACGGACAAAGCGAACGCACAATTCAAACTTTGGAAGACATGTTACGAGCTTGCGTGGTTGATTTCGGAAAAGCTTTGGACAAGCACTTACCTCTCGCCGAGTTCTCTTATAACAATAGTTATCACACGAGTATTAAAGCCGCACCTTTTGAAGCGCTATATGGCCGCAAATGTCGTTCACCTCTTTGTTGGGCCGAGGTAGGCGACGTGCAAATCACCGGACCCGAACTCATTCACGAAACCACCGAGAAAATCATTCAAATCCGAGATAGGCTTAGGACGGCCCGAAGTCGTCAAAAGAGCTATACCGACAAACGACGCAACGATCTTGAATTTCAAGTCGGTGACCGAGTAATGTTAAAAGTCGCACCTTGGAAGGGTGTAATCCGTTTTGGGAAACGCGGGAAGCTAAATTCGCGGTATATTGGTCCTTTCGAAATCTTGGAGCGTATTGGAACCGTTGCTTATCGTTTAGATCTTCTGCCTCAACTGAGTTCCGTTCATCCTACCTTCCATGTATCTAACTTGAAAAAGTGTCTTGCCGAACCCGATATCATCATCCCTCTCGAGGAACTTACTATTGATGACAAACTTCATTTTGTGGAGGAACCGGTTGAAATTGTGGACACCTCCGTCAAGACATTGAAACAAAGCCGAATCCCGATTGTTAAAGTCCGTTGGAACGCCAAAAGGGGACCCGAGTTTACTTGGGAAAGACAAGATCAAATGCAAAGGAAGTATCCTCATCTATTCGTGAATTCGGAAACGCAAGATCTCGAGGAAGAAACAACGACTACTACGCCTACTTAAATTTCGGGACGAAATTTCTTTTAAGGAGTAGGTAATGTAACATCCCGCCTTTTTCCATTTACTTTTCAGTTATAATAATTTAAACTCCGTTATATGTTTATAACATCTCCCGTTAATACGCTTTTTAAAATATTCCGTTTAGGTATTTTCCGCACCCGACTACAAACTCGAGGGACTAAAATTGACACGGGGCAAACTAGTTGACTAGGTCAACTAGTCCACCCCAATCACCACCATTCAACCATCTCCCTCTCTCTCTCTTTCTCTCTAGCAAGAACACACACACATTTACCAAATTCATTCAATCATCATCTAAATTCGACCTAGGAGGCTTACAACAAAATAAATTACATATTCGTGATCCTCTCTTCATCCTCTTCATTTTGGTACCAACTTCATCTCATTTGGGTAACATTTATAAAACACTAGTTTTCTTTAAATTTGTGTTCTTGACTTAAAAGTATGTTAATTAGTGTCAATGGCTCATTGTGATGTCGTGTATGTAATTTGTATGCTCGATTTGTTGTTTTTGGTGTAACTAGTTCATTATGAAAATTACTTGCTAAATCCTTGATTTTGGATGATCAAATGTTATTAGATTGTTAATGTGCATGTTTTAAAAGTGTTACTAGTATCATTAGCTTCATTTTGATGTATAGATTGATTAAAGAAACTTCATAAACGCGATTATTGATTTTGTGAACTTTTGGTTAGGGTTTGATAGCTTTAAAACGAACTTTTGATGCGTTGAATGCTTGTTAATTGTAGTGACCCGAACTTTTCCATGTTTATATATATTAATTGAGATTGATATTTACATGATTAAATGTTTCCAACATGTTAAGCAATCAAACTTGTTAAGACTTGATTAATTAAAATAGGTTTCATATAGACAATTGACTACCCAAGTTGACCGGTGATTCACGAACGTTAAAACTTGTAAAAACTATATGATGACATATATATGGTTATATATATAGTTAACATGATATTATGATAAGTAAACATATCATTAAGTATATTAACAATGAACTACATATGTAAAAACAAGACTACTAACTTAATGATTTTGAAACGAGACATATATGTAACGATTATCGTTGTAACGACATTTAATGTATATATATCATATTAAGAGATATTCGTACATCATAATATCATGATAATATAATAATTTAAAATCTCTTTTGATATTATAAACATTGGGTTAACAACATTTAACAAGATCGTTAACCTAAAGGTTTCAAAACAACAGTTACATGTAACGACTAACGATGACTTAACGACTCAGTTAAAATGTATATACATGTAGTGTTTTAATATGTATTCATACACTTTTGAAAGACTTCAAGACACTTATCAAAATACTTCTACTTAACAAAAATGCTTACAATTACATCCTCGTTCAGTTTCATCAACAATTCTACTCGTATGCACCCGTATTCGTACTCGTACAATACACAGCTTTTAGATGTATGTACTATTGGTATATACACTCCAATGATCAGCTCTTAGCAGCCCATGTGAGTCACCTAACACATGTGGGAACCATCATTTGGCAACTAGCATGAAATATCTCATAAAATTACAAAAATATGAGTAATCATTCATGACTTATTTACATGAAAACAAAATTACATATCCTTTATATCTAATCCATACACCAAAGACCAAAAACACCTACAAACACTTTCATTCTTCAATTTTCTTCATCTAATTGATCTCTCTCAAGTTATATCTTCAAGTTCTAAGTGTTCTTCATAAATTCCAAAAGTTCTAGTTTCATAAAATCAAGAATACTTTCAAGTTTGCTAGCTCACTTCCAATCTTGTAAGGTGATCATCCAACCTCAAGAAATCTTTGTTTCTTACAGTAGGTTATCATTCTAATACAAGGTAATAATCATATTCAAACTTTGGTTCAATTTCTATAACTATAACAATCTTATTTCAAGTGATGATCTTACTTGAACTTGTTTTCGTGTCATGATTCTGCTTCAAGAACTTCGAGCCATCCAAGGATCCATTGAAGCTAGATCCATTTTTCTATTTTCCAGTAGGTTTATCCAAGGAAATTAAGGTAGTAATGATGTTCATAACATCATTCGATTCATACATATAAAGCTATCTTATTCGAAGGTTTAAACTTGTAATCACTAGAACATAGTTTAGTTAATTCTAAACTTGTTCGCAAACAAAAGTTAATCCTTCTAACTTGACTTTTAAAATCAACTAAACACATGTTCTATATCTATATGATATGCTAACTTAATGATTTAAAACCTGGAAACACGAAAAACACCGTAAAACCGGATTTACGCCGTCGTAGTAACACCGCGGGCTGTTTTGGGTTAGTTAATTAAAAACTATGATAAACTTTGATTTAAAAGTTGTTATTCTGAGAAAATGATTTTTATTATGAACATGAAACTATATCCAAAAATTATGGTTAAACTCAAAGTGGAAGTATGTTTTCTAAAATGGTCATCTAGACGTCGTTCTTTAGACTGAAATGACTACCTTTACAAAAACGACTTGTAACTTATTTTTCCGACTATAAACCTATACTTTTTCTGTTTAGATTCATAAAATAGAGTTCAATATGAAACCATAGCAATTTTATTCACTCAAAACGGATTTAAAATGAAGAAGTTATGGGTAAAACAAAATTGGATAATTTTTCTCATTTTAGCTACGTGAAAATTGGTAACAAATCTATTCCAACCATAACTTAATCAACTTGTATTGTATATTATGTAATCTTGAGATACCATAGACACGTATACAATGTTTCGACCTATCATGTCGACACATCTATATATATTTCGGAACAACCATAGACACTCTATATGTGAATGTTGGAGTTAGCTATACAGGGTTGAGGTTGATTCCAAAATATATATAGTTTGAGTTGTGATCAATACTGAGATACGTATACACTGGGTCGTGGATTGATTCAAGATAATATTTATCGATTTATTTCTGTACATCTAACTGTGGACAACTAGTTGTAGGTTACTAACGAGGACAGCTGACTTAATAAACTTAAAACATCAAAATATATTAAAAGTGTTGTAAATATATTTTGAACATACTTTGATATATATGTATATATTGTTATAGGTTCGTGAATCAACCAGTGGCCAAGTCTTACTTCCCGACGAAGTAAAAATCTGTGAAAGTGAGTTATAGTCCCACTTTTAAAATCTAATATTTTTGGGATGAGAATACATGCAGGTTTTATAAATGATTTACAAAATAGACACAAGTACGTGAAACTACATTCTATGGTTGAATTATCGAAATCGAATATGCCCCTTTTTATTAAGTCTGGTAATCTAAGAATTAGGGAACATACACCCTAATTGACGCGAATCCTAAAGATAGATCTATTGGGCCTAACAAACCCCATCCAAAGTACCGGATGCTTTAGTACTTCGAAATTTATATCATATCCGAAGGGTGTCCCGGAATGATGGGGATATTCTTATATATGCATCTTGTTATTGTCGGTTACCAGGTGTTCACCATATGAATGATTTTTATCTCTATGTATGGGATGTGTATTGAAATATGAAATCTTGTGGTCTATTATTATGATTTGATATATATAGGTTCAACCTATAACTCACCAACATTTTTGTTGACGTTTAAAGCATGTTTATTCTCAGGTGAATATTAAGAGCTTCCGCTGTTGCATACTAAAATAAGGACAAGATTTGGAGTCCATGTTTGTATGATATTGTGTAAAAACTGCATTCAAGAAACTGATTTCGATGTAACATATTTGTATTGTAAACCATTATGTAATGGTCGTAAGTAAACAGGATATTTTAGATTATCATTATTTGATAATCTACGTAAAGCTTTTTAAACCTTTATTTATGAAATAAAGGTTATGGTTTGTTTTAAAAATGAATGCAGTCTTTGAAAAACGTCTCATATAGAGGTCAAAACCTCGCAACGAAATCAATTAATATGGAACGTTTTTAATCTATAAGAACGGGACATTTCAGTTGGTATCAGAGCGTTGGTCTTAGAGAACCAGAAAATTTGCATTAGTGTGTCTTATCGAGTTTGTTAGGATGCATTAGTGAGTCTGGACTTCGACCGTGTTTTCTTTAAAAATGATTGCTTAACATTTTTGTTGGAAACTATATATTTTTAACATATGAATATTATGTGATATATTAATCTCTTAACGTGTTTGATATTATGTGATAGATGTCTACCTCTAGAACAAGTCCCATTGACTCACCTAATAATAATGAAGAGTCAAATGTAAATTGGAATGATTTGTGGACTGATTCACAAGTTCCCGAAGAGGAACCGGAAGAAGAGTCGGAACCGGAAGAAGAATCGGAACCGGAAGAAGAATCGGAACCGGATGAAGAAATAGAACCGGTGGGGGAAATAATAAAACGGTTAAGTAAAAGAAAATCCTCAACCAACCGACCAAAGTTAATTATGGTCAATGGTGTTTCCGCCAAGGAAGCAAAATATTGGGAGGATTACCAATTCTCCGATGAATCGGATTCCGACGAGAATTCCGATGATGTTATAGAAATTACCCCAACTGAATTTAAAAAGGCAAAAGAAAATAATAAGGGAAAGGGCATAAAAATAGAGAAATCTAATTCCAACCCCGATGAACTTTATATGTATCGTCAACTCCCGAAGTCCTTAAGTTGTAACAATGACCCGGGAACCTCTAAACCACCAGGTTTTTCTAAACCAATGTGGACAACGACGGCTCGTATTAGGGGAACATCATATATCCCTAGAAACTTGGCAAAACGAACCAAAACCGAAGAAGAAGAAACGAGCGAGTCGGAATAAGATAGTTGTATTCGTGTGGTGTAATATATGTAATATAGTGTTCTTATGCTTTATGATATATGTAAAAATTGCTTGTATTAATAAGTATTTTTTTTATGAATCTAACTCTTGTGTATTTTACAGTTTAAAAACACAAAATGGATAGACAACCCAATATTTTAAGAGACCTACCCGGAGACATGATTGATGAAATCTTGTCTAGAGTCGGCCAGAATTCTTCGGCACAACTATTTAAGGCGAGATCAGTTTGTAAGACATTCGAAGAACGTTCCAAGAATGTCTTGGTTTATAAGAGACTTTCGTTTGAAAGATGGGGGATATCACATTGGGAAACCCATAAGTTACGATGTGTTTACTTTGACGCATATATTGCGGGGAACCCAAATGCTATTTTACGTAACGGGTTAAGAAATTATTTTGACTCAATATATCCGAATATTGGACTTCGTGATTTAGAAAAAGCGGCTAACATGCAACATAAAGAAGCATGTTATGCTTACGGATTAGTAATGTTCGCTTCTCACCAAAGTGAGAACAAGAACATCGGGCTACAACTATTAAACAAAACGTTTCCACAAGTGACGGAGTCGGTAATTGGGGTAAGAAATGAGGTTTTTAGATTATTACGGGACTGTTGGACATTACGTAACCCTCGTCCCTTTGATGACGTTACAACACGCTGTCTTATCAACAGCCATAATGGTTATGTTGCACAAGACCAAGGATGGGAAGTAGTCCTAGTAAAACCAGAATGCATGACTTGTTTCTGGACGTATGAATTACGTGTCTTTATTGCCTTTGCTGAACGACTTGTGTACTAGCTAGAATTGTCTTCACAACTATCTTGTATCAAAGTTATTGTGTGCTATATTTCATGCTTTATGTAAAATAAGCGGTATTGTAAGTTTGTAAAATATTGTATAAAAGTTTGAACGCGAAATATTATTATAATCAGTTTTTCATATAGAATTGTAGTAGTTGAATTGTATATTAGCTACTAAGTATGAACTTAACGGGTAGGTACTACCCGAATTTAAACTTATAAAACGCTAATATGAAGAAAAAGCTTTTATAAATGAGTTCATATTATGCTACGAAATACTATTAACTACTCTTAATATTCTGTATGATTAACTTGTTCCATTTAACTATTTTGAAGGAAATGGCACCGACTACTCGACACACCGTGAATATGAATGAAGAGGAATTCCGTACTTTTCTAGCTTCAAACATAGCCGCAGTACAGGCTGCGCTACATACCAACAATAACCTTGGATCTAGCAGTACAGGAAATCGTGTAGGATGCACCTACAAAGAATTCACTGCCTGCAAACCTTTGGAATTTGATGGAACCGAAGGACCGATCGGATTGAAACGGTGGACCGAGAAGGTTGAATCGGTGTTTGCCATAAGTAAGTGTACTGAAGAGGACAAAGTGAAGTATGCTACGCATACCTTCACAGGTTCTGCGTTAACATGGTGGAATACCTATCTAGAGTAAGTGGGACAAGATGATGCGTACGCACTACCGTGGTCAGCATTCAAGCACTTGATGAACGAGAAGTACCGTCCCAGAACCGAGGTCAATAAGCTCAAGACAGAACTTAGAGGGTTACGAACCCAAGGATTTGATATTACCACGTACGAAAGACGATTCACAAAATTGTGCCTATTGTGTCCGGGAGCATTCGAAGATGAGGAAGAGAAGATCGACGCGTTTGTGAAAGGATTACCGGAAAGAATCCAAGAAGATATAAGTTCACACGAGCCCGCTTCCATACAACAGGCATGTAGAATGGCTCACAAACTAGTGAACCAGATTGAAGAAAGAATTAAAGAACAGACTGCTGAAGAGGCCAATGTGAAGCAAGTCAAAAGAAAGTGGGAGGAAAACGGTGATAAGAATCACCAATACAACAACAACAGCAATTACAACAATAATCGCAACAATTATCCCAACAATCGCAACATCAATCGCAACTACAACAAACGGCCCAACAACAACAACAACAACAACAACAACAACAACAACTACAACAATCATCCCAACAACAATAATAACCGCAACAACAACAACAATCAGAAGCAGCTATGCCAAAGGTGTGAAAAGAATCACTCGGGGTTCTGCACCAAATTTTGCAACAAGTGTAAAAGAAATGGTCATAGCGCGGCGAAGTGTGAGGTCTACGGACCAGGGGTTAATAGAACGAAAGGAACAAATGGTGTCGGAACGAGTAATGGCGGAACAAGTAGTGTCGGAGCAAGTTATGCCAATGTAGTTTGTTATAAATGTGGAAAACCAGGCCACATTATTAGAAATTGCCCGAACCAGGAGAACACGAATGGACAAGGCCGTGGAAGAGTTTTCAATATTAATGCGGTAGAGGCACAGGAAGACCCGGAGCTTGTTACGGGTACGTTTCTTATTGACAATAAATCTGCTTACGTTTTATTTGATTCGGGTGCGGATAGAAGCTATATGAGTAGAGATTTTTGTGCTAAATTAAGTTGTCCATTGACGCCTTTGGATAGTAAATTTTTACTCGAATTAGCAAATGGTAAATTAATTTCAGCAGATAATATATGTCGGAATCGAGAAATTAAACTGGTTAGCGAAACATTTAAGATTGATTTGATACCAGTAGAGTTAGGGAGTTTTGATGTGATAATCGGTATGGACTGGTTGAAAGAAGTGAAAGCGGAGATCGTTTGTTACAAAAATGCAATTCGCATTATACGAGAAAAAGGAAAACCCTTAATGGTGTACGGAGAAAAGGGCAACACGAAGCTACATCTTATTAGTAATTTGAAGGCACAAAAACTAGTAAGAAAAGGTTGCTATGCTGTTCTAGCACACGTCGAGAAAGTACAAACTGAAGAAAAGAGCATCAATGATGTTCCCATTGCAAAAGAATTTCCCGATGTATTTCCGAAAGAATTACCGGGATTACCCCCACATCGATCCGTTGAATTTCAAATAGATCTTGTACCAGGAGCTGCACCAATAGCTCGTGCTCCTTACAGACTCGCACCCAGCGAGATGAAAGAACTGCAAAGCCAATTACAAGAACTTTTAGAGCGTGGTTTCATTCGACCAAGCACATCACCGTGGGGAGCTCCTGTTTTGTTTGTCAAGAAGAAAGATGGTACATTCAGGTTGTGTATCGACTACCGAGAGTTGAACAAACTTACCATCAAGAACCGCTACCCACTACCGAGAATCGACGACTTATTTGATCAACTACAAGGCTCGTCTGTTTATTCAAAGATTGACTTACGTTCCGGGTATCATCAAATGCGGGTGAAAGAAGATGATATTCCAAAGACTGCTTTCAGAACACGTTACGGTCATTACGAGTTTATGGTCATGCCGTTTGGTTTAACTAATGCACCAGCTGTGTTCATGGACCTTATGAACCGAGTGTGTGGACCATACCTTGACAAGTTTGTCATTGTTTTCATTGATGACATACTTATTTACTCAAAGAATGACCAAGAACACGGTGAACATTTGAGAAAGGTGTTAGAAGTATTGAGGAAGGAAGAATTGTACGCTAAGTTTTCAAAGTGTGCATTTTAGTTGGAAGAAGTTCAATTCCTCGGTCACATAGTGAACAAAGAAGGTATTAAGGTGGATCCGGCAAAGATAGAAACTGTTGAAAAGTGGGAAACCCCGAAAACTCCGAAACACATACGCCAGTTTTTAGGACTAGCTGGTTACTACAGAAGGTTCATCCAAGACTTTTCCAGAATAGCAAAACCCTTGACTGCATTAACGCATAAAGGGAAGAAATTTGAATGGAATGATGAACAAGAGAAAGCGTTTCAGTTATTGAAGAAAAAGCTAACTACGGCACCTATATTGTCATTGCCTGAAGGGAATGATGATTTTGTGATTTATTGTGATGCATCAAAGCAAGGTCTCGGTTGTGTATTAATGTAACGAACGAAGGTGATTGCTTATGCGTCTAGACAATTGAAGATTCACGAACAAAATTATACGACGCATGATTTGGAATTAGGCGCGGTTGTTTTTGCATTAAATACTTGGAGGCACTACTTATATGAGGTCAAAAGTATTATATATACCGACCACAAAAGTCTTCAACACATATTTAATCAGAAACAACTGAATATGAGGCAGCGTAGGTGGATTGAATTATTGAATGATTACGACTTTGAGATTCGTTACCACCCGGGGAAGGCAAATGTGGTAGCCGATGCCTTGAGCAGGAAGGACAGAGAACCCATTCGAGTAAAATCTATGAATATAATGATTCATAATAACCTTACTACTCAAATAAAGGAGGCGCAACAAGGAGTTTTAAAAGAGGGAAATTTAAAGGATGAAATACCCAAAGGATCGGAGAAGCATCTTAATATTCGGGAAGACGGAACCCGGTATAGGGCTGAAAGGATTTGGGTACCAAAATTTGGAGATATGAGAGAAATGGTACTTAGAGAAGCTCATAAAACCAGATACTCAATACATCCTGGAACGGGGAAGATGTACAAGGATCTCAAGAAACATTTTTGGTGGCCGGGTATGAAAGCCGATGTTGCTAAATACGTAGGAGAATGTTTGACGTGTTCTAAGGTCAAAGCTGAGCATCAGAAACCATCAGGTCTACTTCAACAACCCGAAATCCCGGAATGGAAATGGGAAAACATTACCATGGATTTCATCACTAAATTGCCAAGAACTGCAAGTGGTTTTGATACTATTTGGGTAATAGTTGATCGTCTCACCAAATCAGCACACTTCCTACCAATAAGAGAAGATGACAAGATGGAGAAGTTAGCACGACTGTATTTGAAGGAAGTCGTCTCCAGACATGGAATACCAATCTCTATTATCTCTGATAGGGATGGCAGATTTATTTCAAGATTCTGGCAGACATTACAGCAAGCATTAGGAACTCGTCTAGACATGAGTACTGCCTATCATCCACAAACTGATGGGCAGAGCGAAAGGACGATACAAACGCTTGAAGACATGCTACGAGCATGTGTTATTGATTTCGGAAACAGTTGGGATCGAAATCTACCGTTAGCAGAATTTTCCTACAACAACAGCTACCATTCAAGCATTGAGATGGCGCCGTTTGAAGCACTTTATGGTAGAAAGTGCAGGTCTCCGATTTGTTGGAGTGAAGTGGGGGATAGACAGATTACGGGTTCGGAGATTATACAAGAAACTACTGAGAAGATCATCCAAATTCAACAACGGTTGAAAACCGCCCAAAGTCGACAAAAGAGCTACGCTGACATTAAAAGAAAAGATATAGAATTTGAAATTGGAGAGATGGTCATGCTTAAAGTTGCACCTTGGAAAGGCGTTGTTCGATTTGGTAAACGAGGGAAATTAAATCCAAGGTATATTGGACCATTCAAGATTATTGATCGTGTCGGACCAGTAGCTTACCGACTAGAGTTACCTCAACAACTCGCGGCTGTACATAACACTTTCCACGTCTCGAATTTAAAGAAATGTTTTGCTAAAGAAGATCTCACTATTCCGTTATATGAAATCCAAATCAACAAAAAACTTCAATTCATCGAAGAACCCGTCGAAATAATGGATCGTGAGGTTAAAAGACTTAAGCAAAACAAGATACCAATTGTTAAGGTTCGATGGAATGCTCGTAGAGGACCTGAGTTCACCTGGGAGCGTGAAGATCAGATGAAGAAGAAATACCCGCATCTATTTCCAGAAGATTCGTCAACACCTTCAACAGCTTAAAATTTCGGGACGAAATTTATTTAACGGGTAGGTACTGTAGTGACCCGAACTTTTCCATGTTTATATATATTAATTGAGATTGATATTTACATGATTAAATGTTTCCAACATGTTAAGCAATCAAACTTGTTAAGACTTGATTAATTAAAATAGGTTTCATATAGACAATTGACTACCCAAGTTGACCGGTGATTCACGAACGTTAAAACTTGTAAAAACTATATGATGACATATATATGGTTATATATATAGTTAACATGATATTATGATAAGTAAACATATCATTAAGTATATTAACAATGAACTACATATGTAAAAACAAGACTACTAACTTAATGATTTTGAAACGAGACATATATGTAACGATTATCGTTGTAACGACATTTAATGTATATATATCATATTAAGAGATATTCGTACATCATAATATCATGATAATATAATAATTTAAAATCTCTTTTGATATTATAAACATTGGGTTAACAACATTTAACAAGATCGTTAACCTAAAGGTTTCAAAACAACAGTTACATGTAACGACTAACGATGACTTAACGACTCAGTTAAAATGTATATACATGTAGTGTTTTAATATGTATTCATACACTTTTTAAAGACTTCAAGACACTTATCAAAATACTTCTACTTAACAAAAATGCTTACAATTACATCCTCGTTCAGTTTCATCAACAATTCTACTCGTATGCACCCGTATTCGTACTCGTACAATACACAGCTTTTAGATGTATGTACTATTGGTATATACACTCCAATGATCAGCTCTTAGCAGCCCATGTGAGTCACCTAACACATGTGGGAACCATCATTTGGCAACTAGCATGAAATATCTCATAAAATTACAAAAATATGAGTAATCATTCATGACTTATTTACATGAAAACAAAATTACATATCCTTTATATCTAATCCATACACCAACGACCAAAAACACCTACAAACACTTTCATTCTTCAATTTTCTTCATCTAATTGATCTCTCTCAAGTTATATCTTCAAGTTCTAAGTGTTCTTCATAAATTCCAAAAGTTCTAGTTTCATAAAATCAAGAATACTTTCAAGTTTGCTAGCTCACTTCCAATCTTGTAAGGTGATCATCCAACCTCAAGAAATCTTTGTTTCTTACAGTAGGTTATCATTCTAATACAAGGTAATAATCATATTCAAACTTTGGTTCAATTTCTATAACTATAACAATCTTATTTCAAGTGATGATCTTACTTGAACTTGTTTTCGTGTCATGATTCTGCTTCAAGAACTTCGAGCCATCCAAGGATCCATTGAAGCTAGATCCATTTTTCTATTTTCCAGTAGGTTTATCCAAGGAAATTAAGGTAGTAATGATGTTCATAACATCATTCGATTCATACATATAAAGCTATCTTATTCGAAGGTTTAAACTTGTAATCACTAGAACATAGTTTAGTTAATTCTAAACTTGTTCGCAAACAAAAGTTAATCCTTCTAACTTGACTTTTAAAATCAACTAAACACATGTTATATATCTATATGATATGCTAACTTAATGATTTAAAACCTGGAAACACGAAAAACACCGTAAAACCGGATTTACGCCGTCGTAGTAACACCGCGGGCTGTTTTGGGTTAGTTAATTAAAAACTATGATAAACTTTGATTTAAAAGTTGTTATTCTGAGAAAATGATTTTTATTATGAACATGAAACTATATCCAAAAATTATGGTTAAACTCAAAGTGGAAGTATGTTTTCTAAAATGGTCATCTAGACGTCGTTCTTTAGACTGAAATGACTACCTTTACAAAAACGACTTGTAACTTATTTTTCCGACTATAAACCTATACTTTTTCTGTTTAGATTCATAAAATAGAGTTCAATATGAAACCATAGCAATTTTATTCACTCAAAACGGATTTAAAATGAAGAAGTTATGGGTAAAACAAGATTGGATAATTTTTCTCATTTTAGCTACGTGAAAATTGGTAACAAATCTATTCCAACCATAACTTAATCAACTTGTATTGTATATTATGTAATCTTGAGATACCATAGACACGTATACAATGTTTCGACCTATCATGTCGACACATCTATATATATTTCGGAACAACCATAGACACTCTATATGTGAATGTTGGAGTTAGCTATACAGGGTTGAGGTTGATTCCAAAATATATATAGTTTGAGTTGTGATCAATACTGAGATACGTATACACTGGGTCGTGGATTGATTCAAGATAATATTTATCGATTTATTTCTGTACATCTAACTGTGGACAACTAGTTGTAGGTTACTAACGAGGACAGCTGACTTAATAAACTTAAAACATCAAAATATATTAAAAGTGTTGTAAATATATTTTGAACATACTTTGATATATATGTATATATTGTTATAGGTTCGTGAATCAACCAGTGGCCAAGTCTTACTTCCCGACGAAGTAAAAATCTGTGAAAGTGAGTTATAGTCCCACTTTTAAAATCTAATATTTTTGGGATGAGAATACATGCAGGTTTTATAAATGATTTACAAAATAGACACAAGTACGTGAAACTACATTCTATGGTTGAATTATCGAAATCGAATATGCCCCTTTTTATTAAGTCTGGTAATCTAAGAATTAGGGAACAGACACCCTAATTGACGCGAATCCTAAAGATAGATCTATTGGGCCTAACAAACCCCATCCAAAGTACCGGATGCTTTAGTACTTCGAAATTTATATCATATCCGAAGGGTGTCCCGGAATGATGGGGATATTCTTATATATGCATCTTGTTATTGTCGGTTACCAGGTGTTCACCATATGAATGATTTTTATCTCTATGTATGGGATGTGTATTGAAATATGAAATCTTGTGGTCTATTATTATGATTTGATATATATAGGTTCAACCTATAACTCACCAACATTTTTGTTGACGTTTAAAGCATGTTTATTCTCAGGTGAATATTAAGAGCTTCCGCTGTTGCATACTAAAATAAGGACAAGATTTGGAGTCCATGTTTGTATGATATTGTGTAAAAACTGCATTCAAGAAACTGATTTCGATGTAACATATTTGTATTGTAAACCATTATGTAATGGTCGTAAGTAAACAGGATATTTTAGATTATCATTATTTGATAATCTACGTAAAGCTTTTTAAACCTTTATTTATGAAATAAAGGTTATGGTTTGTTTTAAAAATGAATGCAGTTTTTGAAAAACGTCTCATATAGAGGTCAAAACCTCGCAACGAAATCAATTAATATGGAACGTTTTTAATCTATAAGAACGGGACATTTAATTAATGTTATTGATAAGTGTTTAGTTGTATTACATGTTTCATTACCTTCAAAACGGCATATCATACATGTAAATTGGATTCCCGGAACTTGAAATGCATCTTGATGAACTTGAAACTTTGATTTTGGATGTTTAACGAACATTTGACGAGGTTATTGTTGTCTTAAATGATAAATTTGATTTAGTTAATGTATCTAGTTGTGTTCCTTGTCGAAAGAGCTTTCCGGTGATATAAAATACATGTTCTAATTGTTTGCGGATCATAAGTTATGATTATTTGAAGTTTGGGTCGTGCACTTGTGTAATTCAGCAAACAGGACCTGTAAGCCATTTGGGACGCCGTCCCACCCTCTTGGACGCCGTCCCACTCTTCATATCAGGACACCGTCCTGATTTTGGGACGCCGTCCTACTCTTCATACTGGGACACCGTCCTGATTTTGGGACACCGTCCTGATACACTAAAACTGGCTGTTTGCTTTGGTCATTTGACATAAAAATGTTTGCTATGCTACGGACCTCCGATTAACATGAAACTTGGCCAACATGCTCATATATGATTATATAACTTAGAAAAATTGTCGGATACCCAACCCGACCCCGTTGACTTTTTCGTTGACTTTGACCCGACCAAGTTGACTTTTAATCAAACTTAACCAAATAATTGTGCAATCGTTCTAACATGTTTTTATACTTGTACCTAGCATGAAACATGACAATTTGATTCACATGCTATTATGATCGAGTCTTAACGAGCCATAGGACTAATTGAACATCTTTGACCTATCGTGTTTACCGTTATTGATACAACCTATTGTTTAGGTCAAGACTAGCATTGTTCTTTGCACACGTTTACTTGTTGAAGTACTTTACTACTCGTGCACTCAAGGTGAGATCATAGTCTCACTTTTACTCTTTTTGAACTTACATTTGGGATGAGAAAACATAAACATTTCTTTACTAAGTGAACACAAGTACAGGAAAACAAACATTCTACATACGAGTTTAGAACAAAATCCTCAATTCGATTATCATTAGTTACACTTGCCGGGTGTAAGCGAGAACTTATGTTGTATGGATCCATATGGGTTTGACAAACCCTCATTCAAACGGTTCACTACCGTTTACGAATGAAATATATTTTCGAGAAACAGTGTATGTTCTAGCACTAAGTGATGGGGTTCTATGGAAGGAATGTTAAGCATTGATAATTGGGTGCTCGTGAAACAAACTTTTGGAATGTATTACTATTATTTCATTGATGCGAATCTTGTGGTTCACTTGTACTTACTTACTTAAACCTATGATTTCACCAACGTTTTCGTTGACAGATTTCTATGTTTTTCTCAGGTCCTTGAACGATACATGATACATGCTTCCGCTCATTATTTTGATACTTGCATTGGATGACGAGTATATATGCATACATGGAGCGTCTTTTGGCTACTTTTAAATTGTGTCGCATAAGTTTCATTTGTACTTATAACTTTGTAACGTAACTTGTGGTGGAACTATTCTCGTAAACTTTGAACAATCTTTACATTTGAAATGAATGCGACATTTCTTTTGGTCAAACGTTGTTTTAAAGACTTATGACCACGTAACGGGACCTAAGTAGACGGCGCCGTCAATGACGATTTTGTCGGGTCGCTACAAAAGTTGACAGGTATGCATACCATTTTATAATATCCAAACTATAAATGACCTAATCTGTCATTTACTTAATAATGATCTCTAATGAACTTCAATGACTCGAATGCAACGTATTTTGAAATATGTCATGAATGACTCCAAGTAATATCCTTAAAATGAGCTAATGCACAGCGGAAGATTTCTTTCAAACCTGAGAATAAACATGCTTTAAAGTGTCAACCAAAAGGTTGGTGAGTTCATTAGTTTATAGTAATCATTTTATTTTCATCATTTTAAGAGACCACAAGATTTTAAGTATTATAAATCGTGCAGAAGTCCCATTCCAACTGCACAAAAAAATATCTTTCATATGAAGAACACCTGGTGAGGATTCAAAATACAATAGTAACCATCTGTGCCGGTCTTTCACCCCACGGCTGAATACATGTGCCTTCAAAATATAGAACCTCTGTGCTGGTTGATAATGCTAAAAACGAACATATATTTCATAGCATTATTCCTCAAGAAAGACAAGCTTTTAGTTGCAATTGTTCTATTTACAAATGATATTCATTTAAATAATAAAAGGTGAAGACAAAAGACAGATTCGACGAATTGAAGACGCAAACGACCAAAAAGCTTAAAAGTACAAAATACAACCAAAGAGGTTCCAATTATTGATAAGAAACGTCTCGAAATTACAAGAGTACAAGATTCAAAATGCAAAGTACAAGATATTAAATTGTACGCAAGGACGTTCGAAAATCCGGAACGGGACATGAGTCAACTCTCAACGCTCGACGCAACGGACTAAAAATTACAAGTCAACTATGCACATAAATATAATATAATATTTAAATAATTCTTATAATTATTTATATATTATATAAATAATAAAAATCCGTCGGCAATAAAGACTCCAAAGTTGGTGAGCTGTATTTTCAAACTCCGCGACTCGCGGAGTTTGAAGGCAAAAATTGCCGCGAGTCGCGGATTATCCCTGAACTCAATTCCCTATAAAGCCAACCGAATTCTGATCATTTTTCACAACATATAATATATCCATCTCTCTATCTATATACGTAATATATATTTATAATTTATATTTTAATTTTAATTTTAATTTTAATCCTAATAATAAGGGTATGTTAGCGAATGTTGTAAGGGTGTAAGTCGAAATTCTGTCCGTGTAACGCTACGCTATTTTTAATCATTGTAAGTTATGTTTAACCTTTTTAATTTAATGTCTCGTAGCTAAGTTATTATTATGCTTATTTAATCCGAAGTAATCATGATGTTGGGCTAATTACTAAAATTGGGTAATTGGGCTTTGTACCATAATTGGGGTTTGGACAAAAGAACGACACTTGTGGAAATTAGACTATGGGCTAATTAATGGGCTTTATATTTGTTTAACTAAATGATAGTTTGTTAATTTTAATATAAAGATTTACAATTGGACGTCCCTATAAATAACCATATACACTCAATCGGACACGATGGGCGGGGTATTTATATGTACGAATAATCGTTCATTTAACCGGACATGGGAATGGATTAATAGCCACTAGAATAATTAAAACAGGGGTGAAATTACATTCAAGGGTAATTGGTGTAATTGTTAACAAAGTAGTAAAACCTTGGTTTACACGCAGTCGATAACCTGGTGTATTCATTAAACAAAGTATTAAAACCTTGTTACAATTCGAATCCCCAATTAGTTGAAATATTTAACTTCGGGTATAAGGATAATTTGACGAGGACACTCACACTTTATATTTATGACTGATGGACTGTTATGGACAAAAACCAGACGGACATATTAAATAATCCAGGACAAAGGACAATTAACCCATGGGCATAAAACTAAAATCAACACGTCAAACATCATGATTACGGAAGTTTAAATAAGCATAATTATTTTATTTCATATTTTATTTCCTTTATTTTATATTTAATTGCACTTCTAATTATCGCATTTTATTTATTGTTATTGTATTTAATTGCACTTTTAATTATCGTACTTTTTAATTATCGCAAGTTTATTTTATCGCACTTTTATTCGCAATTTCATTATCATTATTTACTTTACGCTTTAAATTAAGTCTTGTATTTATTTATTATTTTACATTTGGTTTTAACTGCGACTAAAGTTTTAAAATCGACAAACCGGTCATTAAACGGTAAAAACCCCCCTTTATAATAAAAATATTACTTATATATATATTTGCATTTTTATAAAAGTAAACTAATATAGCGTTAAGCTTTTTTTAAAGATTTTCCCTGTGGAACGAACCGGACTTACTAAAAACTACACTACTGTACGATTAGGTACACTGCCTATAAGTGTTGTAGCAAGGTTTAAGTATATTCATTCTCTAAATAAATAAATATCTTGTTTAAAATTGTATCGTATTTAATAGTATTTTCTTGTAAAATTTAATAGTATTTCGTACACCCCGCTGCACACATCAAGTTATTTTTGGCGCCGCTGCCGGGGAACTCTTAAACGCCGGAAGCGCAACGCTAATATAAAGAAAAAAAAAGATTTTTAGTTTACTTTTATTAAAATTCATTTTTATAAAAATACATTTTAAATATTCAAAAATATAAAAAGAAAAACAAAAATATAAGTATTTTTAAGATTTTGTTAAATATTTAAGTTTTAAAAAGTTTCTTTATTTTTATATAAGTTTTATTTAAGTATTTTGTTTTTATTTAAAACATATAAAATATATATATATATATATATATATATATATATATATATATATATATATATATATATATATATATATATATATATATATATATATATATATATATATAAATCTAGTTTTAAGATTTTTATTTATAAAATTATAAAGTAGTTCTATTTTTATTCTAATTTTTAAAATATAAATTTTTATTATATAAAAATTTTAGATTATAAAACAGAAAATATAAAACAGAAAATATAAAATAAGAAGAAAAAAAACGCGTCAAATTTAAAACTGTACCAGAGTTGAATTTTGGAACCCCGCGACTCGCGGGGTTTGCTGCTTGGACTACCGCAACTCGCGGAGCTACCCTGACACCGACAGAAACCCTAATCTGCATTTAATTACGGGTAATTATTAATTATTATTATTATTAACCCTAATTAATTATTATTATTATTATTAGTTTTACTTTTTATTTAATTTATATTTTAGTTAAATTAGTTTAATTAAATTGTAAAATTAATAGTTTTAATAAATAAATAATATAAAAATAATATTTTTATAAAAATTGTACTTTTTACAACTTTTTGTATATTTTTATATTTTGTCCCTATTCAATCGTTTTAGCGTAATATTTGTATTTTTCGCTCATATTTAGTTTTAAACTTAGTTTTTGCCATAGTTATTTTTACTTCTAGATTTTTAGGCTTTGCCGTAAAATCCCTTAAGTGCTTTTTCTTTAGACTAAGATTTAGGTACTTTAGAATTTTGCGACGCCTTTTTAAGTTTTAGTTTCTTTTTAAGTTATTGCCATTTGGGATATAGTTTTTCCTATAAGCTTTAATATTTTTAGACACCTTTTACTATGTATCAATTATCATTCCAATTAGTAATCTCAATTTGCGATTATAATTTTAAGTTAGTTGTAGTAATAAGGTTAGGTTAGTCAAGTGTTTTTAAGTGTTATAAGTTTCTTTTATTTTTCTGTCACCTTTTATTTTTCAACCATTTTTCTTTTTCGACCTTTTTCGACACGCTCTTTTTCTTTCTTATTTCTCGCTATTCTAGTTTTTAGGACATAGATTTTTATTCTACTTCTTATCTAAATTTTTTAAAATTACGAAAATTTATTTTAAGTGGTTAAATTGATAGACATCAAAATTTTCTGGTTCGTAGTAATAGTTGGATTTGTACGTGGACCGGGTTATTGGAGCCAAACAGTCCTCAATTATATTGAGACCAAACGAATCCTGCCCCTCTGCTGCATCTTTTGGCTATTCGAAACGTGGGCGAAATCAGAAAAGTCTATTGATTGGATAACTTATTATAATTTTTCTTTCCTTTTAAAAACTAATAGGATATTCAGTGAATGCACCGAGCAAGACGTTCACCACCTTTTGTACGTTCACCACCTGTAACTAGATCAAGACATTAAGCAAATATTAATGCCGTTGATTTTTCTTTAGAATCGTCATCCAGTCGACCAAGTACTCTAGTTCAAATTTCCGATAATCCATTTTTTGAACCCGACCTCACAATTGAGAATCCGGAGAATATTCAGGGACTATTCGTAGATCCTGAACCACTAAACTTTCCTCCGGAACCACCAATCATTCAAACAGAGATTGTTGAGGAACGAACCATTAAATCAGAATCCTCTAGTGATTCCGATTCAACAAATTCAATTATGGAGAATCTGGAACCTTTAAGTATGGAAGACCGAATGAGAGCTAAACGCACTGGCCAAGGTCACGCAATTACTCATCCAGACATTAATGCGCCAGATTATGAAATCAAAGGACAAATTCTACACATGGTGACTAATCAATGCCAATTTAGTGGTGCGCCGAAGGAAGATCCAAATGAACATCTACGTACCTTTAATAGGATCTGCACACTATTTAAAATCCGAGAAGTGGAGGATGAACAGATATATCTCATGTTATTTCCCTGGACTTTAAAGGGAGAAGCCAAAGATTGGTTGGAATCGTTACCTGAAGGGGCGATTGATACATGGGACGTTTTAGTTGAAAATTTTCTTAAACAATTCTTTCCGGCATCTAAAGCCGTAAGACTTCAAGCAGAAATTGTTACGTTCACACAGAAACCAAATGAAACTCTATATGAGGCGTGGACAAGATTTGGAAAGTTATTAAGAGAATGTCCGCAACATGGTTTAGACACCTGTCAAATAGTACATATATTCTACCAAGGATGCGACATCACTACAAGGAAAGACATAGATATAGCAGCTGGTGGTTCTATTATGAAGAAAACCGAAACTGATGCTTACAAAATTATTGATAACACTGCTTCCCACTCACATGAGTGGCACCAAGAAAAAGATATCGTTAGATCATCTAAAGCAGCTAGAGCCGATTCTAGCCATGACTTAGATTCCATTTCCGCAAAGATAGATGCTGTCGAGAGACGAATGGAAAAGATGACTAAAGATATTCACTCAATACGAATTAGTTGTGAGCAGTGTGGAGGACCACATTTGATAAAAGATTGTCTCAGTATTGAATTAACAATGGAACAAAGAGAGAATATTTCATACATAAACCAAAGGCCTGGAAATAATTATCAGAATAATTATCAACCGCCAAGACCAATTTACAATCAAAACCAGAATTATAACCGAAATATTCCATACAACAACCAACAAGGTCCTAGCAATCAACAAGTATCCAATAATACTTACAACCAGCAAAGACCTAATTTTCAAAACAAACCACTACAACAAACCGATGATAAAAAGCCGAATTTAGAAGATATGATGACGAAGCTAGTTGAAACTCAAACGCAATTTTTCACATCTCAGAAACAAACTAATGAACAAAATGCTCAAGCATTTAGAAATCAACAAGCTTCTATTCAAAATCTGGAACAAGAAGTAAGTAACCTAGCAAGGTTAATAGGTGAAAGAAAACCAGGAAGTCTACCTAGTGATACAAATGCTAACCCCCGGAATGAAACAACTAAAGCCATTACCACAAGAAGTGGTACAACGCTTAAACCACCTGAAATACCTGTAACTTCTGATGAAGCTATTCCTACTCCACAAGAACCACAACCTAATCAAGATAAGGAAAAAAAACCGGTAGTTGAAAAGGTTAATGAAGATAACACAGTTAAGGCTAAACCTTATGTTAAACCATACCAACCACCACTTCCTTACCCGAGTAAAATGAAGAAAGAGAAACTTGAAGCCGAGCAATCCAAATTCTTGGATATGTTTAAACAGATAAATGTAAATCTTCCTTTCATTGATGTGATTTCAGGAATGCCTAGATATGCTAAATTCTTGAAAGATCTAATCTCAAATAGAAAGAAAATGGAAGAACTCTCGGCTGTTACTATGAATGCTAATTGTTCAGCAGTGCTGTTGAATAAGATACCAGAAAAATTATCTGATCCAGGAAGTTTCACAATTCCATGTTTTCTGGGTAGTCTTAGTTCAATAGAAGCATTGGCAGACTTAGGTGCTAGTATAAATCTAATGCCGTATTCACTATACGCTAAACTAGACCTTGGAGAATTGAAACCAACCAGAATAAGCATACAACTAGCCGATAGATCAATAAAATATCCTAGAGGGATAATGGAGAACATGCTAGTTAAAGTTGGTACTTTAGTATTTCCAGTAGATTTTGTTGTTTTGGACATGGAAGAAGATTCTCAAGTTCCTCTCATATTAGGAAGACCATTCTTAAACACGGCTAAAGCAATGATAGACGTGTTCGGTAAGAAATTGACCCTAAGTATAGAGGATGAGAGTGTTACCTTTTCAGTTGATAGAGCAATGCAACAACCACAATCTGCAGATGATACATGTTATTATATTCAAACCATAGATGCACATGCAGAATTACTAGAAGAATTTCCAGAATTACAAGGAACAGGAGAATGTTCTTTAGGAGAAGGTAATGAACCAATTGATGAAGCTAAAATGTTAGCTACACTTATAGCTAATGGATATAAACCAACAACAGAAGAAATTCAAATGCTAAAAGAAGAAGACAGATATCGATACAAATCATCGATAGAAGAACCTCCGAAATTAGAGTTAAAGCCACTTCCAAACCATTTGGAATACGCTTATTTACATGGTGAATCTGAATTACCTGTAATAATATCGTCTTCTCTTACTAAAAATGAGAAATCACAACTCATTTCTGTGTTGAAAGCTCATAAACCAGCCATTGCATGGAAGATTCATGATATTAAAGGAATAAGTCCTTCGTATTGCAAACATAAAATCCTTATGGAAGAAGGTCATAAAACGTATGTGCAACGCCAACGAAGACTAAATCCTAATATGCAAGATGTAGTTAAAAAAGAAATTATTAAACTGCTAGACGCAGGTCTAATTTATCCAATTTCTGATAGTCCATGGGTAAGCCCAGTTCAATGCGTACCTAAGAAGGGTGGCATGACTGTCATTACAAATGAGAAAAATGAGCTTATTCCTACTAGGACTGTAACAGGATGGCGTGTATGTATTGATTATAGAAAATTAAATGACGCCACCAGAAAAGATCACTTTCCCTTACCTTTCATAGATCAAATGTTGGAAAGATTAGCCAAAAATAGTTACTATTGTTTTCTAGATAGATTTTCCGGATATTTTCAAATTCCAATAGCACCCGAAGATCAAGAGAAAACCACATTCACGTGCCCTTATGGTACTTTTGCTTACAAACGCATGCCATTTGGACTTTGTAACGCCCCTGCAACCTTTCAAAGGTGTATGATGACGATTTTTCATGACATGATAGAAGAATGCATGGAAGTTTTCATGGATGACTTTTCAGTCTTCGGTGATACATTTGAATCATGTCTAGTTAATCTGGAACGAATGCTTATTAGATGCGAACAATCAAATCTAGTTCTTAATTGGGAGAAATGCCATTTTATGGTTAAAGGGGGCATCGTTCTTGGACATAAAATTTCAAAAGAAGTAATTGAAGTGGACAGAGCAAAAGTAGATGTAATTGCTAAACTTCCACATCCCACCAATGTTAGAGGAGTTAGGAGTTTTCTAGGGCATGCCGGTTTTTACCGACGTTTCGTAAAAGATTTTTCTAAAATTGCCACTCCTATGAATAAACTCCTAGAAAAGGATGCTCCATTCATCTTTTCCGATGAGTGTATCAAATCTTTTAATATTCTTAAAGAGAAACTCACTAATGCGCCGATTATGATAACACCAAATTGGAATCTACCATTTGAACTAATGTGCGATGCAAGTGATTTTGCAATGGGAGCCGTTTTAGGACAAATGATTGAAAAACGATTTCAACCTATATATTATGCTAGTAAGACGTTACAAGGAGCACAAACGAACTATACAACTACTGAAAAAGAACTCCTTGCTATTGTCTTTGCTTTTGACAAATTTCGATCATATCTCGTTCTAGCAAAAACGGTGGTTTATACCGACCATTCTGCTCTTAGATACCTATTTTCGAAACAAGATGCTAAACCAAGATTAATCCGTTGGATCTTACTCTTACAAGAGTTTGATATTGAAATCCGAGATAAAAGAGGAGCAGAAAATCTCGCCGCAGATCATCTTTCTCGTCTTGAAAATCCTGAGTTAGAAGTTCTAAATGAATCGGCCATACAAGACAACTTTCCTGATGAATATCTATTGAAGATAGATTATAAAGAAATTCCATGGTTTGCAAACTATGCAAACTATTTAGTATGTGGATTCCTTGAAAAAAGATTATCGTACCAAAGACGAAAGAAATTCTTCAGTGATATAAAACACTATTTTTGGGAAGATCCACATCTGTTTAAAAGTTGTCCCGATGAAATAATACGCCGATGTGTATTTGGAGATGAAGCTAGTAAAATATTAAACCATTGTCACACAGGACCAACAGGAGGGCATTATGGGCCTCAACTAATAGCAAGAAAAGTTTATGATGCTGGATTCTATTGGCCTACAATTTACAAAGACGCACACCTTCTTTGCAAATCCTGTGATGCTTGTCAAAGGGTCGGAAAAATAAGTCAACGTGATGAAATGCCACAAAATGTCATACAAGTATGTGAAGTATTTGACATTTGGGGTATTGACTTTATGGGTCCATTTCCAAAATCTCATAATAATCTCTATATTCTCGTAGCCATTGATTATGTATCTAAATGGGCGGAAGCACAAGCTCTCCCAACTAACGATGCACGAGTTGTAGTCAACTTTTTAAAACATCTTTTTGCAAGGTTTGGAACACCGAAAGCTTTAATAAGTGATCGGGGTACTCATTTCTGTAATAATAATCAACTTGAGAAAGTTCTTAAAAGATATGGAGTAACTCATAAAATCTCCACCGCATATCATCCACAAACAAGTGGACAAGTTGAAAATACCAACCGAGCTTTAAAACGTATTCTAGAGAAAACCGTAGGATCAAATCCGAAGGAATGGCCCATTAAATTGGAGGATGCACTCTGGGCTTTTAGAACAGCCTACAAAACTCCAATTGGAACCACACCTTTTAGACTTGTTTATGGAAAAGCATGTCATCTTCCAGTAGAAATTGAACACAAAGCATTTTGGGCTTTGAAGACATGTAATCTTGATTTACATGAAGCCGGACGTCTACGATTAAGTCAACTAAACGAATTAGAAGAATTAAGACATGAAGCATACAAAAATTCGTTAATCTATAAAGAAAGAACGAAGAAATGGCATGATAAAAGAATCAGAAGTTTAAAAGAATTTAAAGAAGGAGACATAGTTCTTCTTTTCAATTCACGATTCAAGCTATTTCCTGAAAAATTGAAATCAAGATGGTCTGGACCATTCATAGTTAAAAGAGTTTTTCCATACGGAACAGTAGAATTGATAAATTCAAATGGGATTGAATTTAAAGTTAATGGTCACAGAGTTAAACACTACATAGATAGTCCGATGGAAGTCGACAACGAAGTTAATCACAATTTCAACACCACAGCTAACTAAGTGTGGGGAGAATCAAGTCTTTAAAGGATAATATGTATTTCTGTTAGAGTTAGATTGTCTGTTTTCGTGTAGTTCTCAAAAATGGAACCCGAATGGTCTTTCCCTAGCAGACCCTAAAGAACTAGTCTTCTCCCCCCATTCTGAATTTTTTTTTTTAGGTTTTTACAAAATGAAGACTGCCTGTGAACTAAACCATGGTCTAATGCTACACGCTTTGATCACTAAACGTAATAATGACACACTACAGAGTGAAATAGTATCAGTAATCAGAGAAAGATTGGACGGAGTTAGAAAAGAATCCAGATGCGAAGACAATAAGTTACAATTTGGTAAAGGAAAATCAAAATCCGCAGCGAAAAGAAGAGCACGACACCTAGAAAGATGTCACAAATGCGGAAAATGGTCACATGGAGGTAAATGTTCAAATAATCAAACCTATTCAAACACCGAATTTGTTACTTTATGCAGAGACGGACCGTTCATATGTTTAGAAGAAAAGACACTGAATGCTCGAGGTTACGCCTATGTAGCCATGGAAAACCAATTAAACCGACTATCTTATGAATGGGATAGATCATATAACTAAGAATACTATCTCACAGGTAAGTCTGTACAGCTTTTTATTTTTTTTATTTTTATTTTTAACCTTTTGATAATAAACGCTAATTTGTTCGCTATAAAGTATTAAATTGGTATTGAATAAAATTAGGTTTGGCGACCGAAATTATTGATATCATTCAAAAATTTATTACATCACTGCGAAATTTAACGTTTATTCTTAAGGTATAAATATCTTTAATCAATCAACCCAAAATATTTCAAAAATTCGTCATGAGTTAAATTAGGTCATGGAACCGAAATTACTTTACCGAAAAGAGGGGCGTATATTTTTGATAATATTTGATTGATTAAAGTGGGATAAAAAGCCAAAAAGATTTTTAATTTTATTTTTACCATGTTTTTAAAATTAATATTTTAATCTTAAATTAATATTGTAAACTTTGTAAAAACAATATTTTTAAAATTGTAAATATTTGAAAAATTAATATAAGTTTGGTGTGAATTTATAATATGAATTTTTAAATTAAGTTTGGTGTGAATTTTTAATTTTTAAAATATGAATTTTTAATTTTATGCATTTCAAATTTTAAGTTTGGTGTGAATTTTTAATATTAATTTTGAATTTTATATTTAAGTTGTGTGAATTTAAAAAAAAAAATTTACTTTATCTCATTAAGTTAAAAATATGATTTTTAAAATTCGTCGTGAGTTGAAGACTAGGTCTTTGAACCGAAATTGCTTTACCCGAGGGAGGGACGAGAACTTTTATTATCATTATTTATAATTTTATTGAATTAAAGTATGCCAAAAACATTTAAAAAAAAACCCAAAAATCTTAGCTTTTAAAACAATCGCTACAAAAAGACAAATTTTAAAATTTTGTTGAAGGACGGACTAGGACATCGATCCGAAACGACCTCGTCCTAAATAACAAGGGAAACAAAATTTTAAAATTAATTACTTAATTGTTTTAATAAGTATAAGATGTTATAAAAAAAAAAAAAAAAAAAAAAACTCCGCGAGTCGCGGAGTTTGAAGGGTAATATACCGCGACTCGCGGAGTTCCTAAAATCCAGAAAAAAATATAAACGCAGAACTGATCAGTCCCCAACCCACAACACAGAAAAAACTGCGAAAATACTGCCGAAAAAACCCGCAAAAACACCCCCAAAATCACAATTTTTAAACGTTAATCATCAAATCTTTTATTAAAATCATGTTAAGAAGGATGCTATCAAGGATTTACTCAAGAAAAAGGTAAATTTCTACACCTAAACACCATTTAATCCGAAAATTAGTGTTTTTGAGCAATTTTTTCCCCAATTTGATTTTGATGCTTTTTAGTGTAATTATGCTTAAATTGCTTATGTATTATGCTTGTATAACCTAGATTGATACTATTTAACATGATTAGAAGCCTTAAACTTCAAATTTTGAGTAATCTAGGGTTTGGGTTCTTGAGCAAATTTGGGGCTTTTTGATATAAACAGGTTATGGCCGATTTTTGTCATGAATTGTTGCTAAATTAAGTAGTGTAACATGTTTAGGTAGTTAAATGATCCAAACTTTGAGCCTAAACATAATTTTGAGAATTAAAGTGGACTTTTTCAAGTCTAAAATTCATGAACTTGATTTTTGAAAGATAATGCCATTTGAAACTTGTTTAATTGCTAGTAATGATTATTTTGACATGTTATTTGAGTTAAATGCTTATGAACTTGGCGAACATTTTCGTATATGCTTATTTGAAAAAGTGTATATTTGATACAAAATATGAAAATGAGCTTAAGTTTGATATAAATTGATCATGTCATTGTAATTATTTTGATTGATGATTTTGCTGACACTAATGCATATTTGGATGCACAAAAATTGTGTTTGATGTGTTTTGTAGACTGAAAGGGGTGAATCTTCATCCCAAGCTCGCAATGCTCCTGCTGAGAATGCGGAACAACAGGAGGTGGATAACTTCTACAAACAAGATATACCTCATCCAGTCATGACATTTTCTGATATGCACTTAGAAGATTTGCACCCGAACCTGAGATTTGACAGACTTTGGATAGATTATCCAAAATACCAAAGGGGTTTGCATACTCTTCATTCTAAAGTTGTTGAGGTACCTAGGGTCATAGAATGGGGACCATTAGAAGCTGTAGAATTGGCCGGGCCAATTAGGGAATTACTTGCACAGAGGTATGGTAATTCTACTTTTAACGACTGGGTACGTTTATTCACCATGCGTAGACCTGTATATAAAGTATGGTGTGAAGAATTGTTGTGTAGTATAGAATTAAATGATCGGGTAGCTAGTTTAACCGATCGATCTTTTATTAGATTTTTGTTAGGAGGTTCGATGCGCCACATGTCTTTACTTGACACATCTCAGGCTTTACATATATATACGCCTGAGGAGTTAGCATCTGCCGATTGTAGAGGGTTGATACTAAATGGTAGAAAGATAGATGAAAATTTTGATACACATGGTGTATGGAGTCAAATGACAAGCCATCACCGATTCAAAGGGGGAAATTACTCTTATTTGGATATAGATAGAGCTGAATTAAGAGTAATTCATAGGTTTTTAGCTAATTCGATTACACAAAGAGGTAAGAACAAGGAAAAGGTAAATGAACAGGATTTGTTTTACCATATGTGTATTCGAGACCCACAAAGCGCTGTAAGTATACCTTATTGTGTGGGTTATTATTTATCAGCTATGGTTAGGGGGATGAGACCGCATAGCATAATAGGAGGTGGTATTTTTATTACTTTGATTGATGAATATCTCGGTGTGGATATAAGTCGGGGGGGATTATTAGTCGAAGAACCAGAACCCCGCGATACAATAGGTTTAAATGTATACCATGGTGCGAAAGTTTTGAATAGGCGAAATAACGCCGCAGTACAATACCATGGTAGACATCCACAGGTTGAGAGAAACCAACAGCAAGGTAATGTAGGAGGGGGAAATGAAATGCAAGAAATGCAAAGGTTTATAGCTTCACAGGAGTACGAAAATGCTAGATAGAGAGCATTTGAAGATTGGCAAGTTCATCAAAACCAAATCATAGCTCATTGCCAACATATAGGTAGAAACTATATTCCTACTCCAAAACCCATATTCCCTCCCTGGTCTATAGAGATGCAACCACCGTATCCTACGTATAACCCAGCCGAAGCATTCTATAGCACCTATGGTTATGCTTGGAACCCCTATTGGTATCAGTATCATCCCTAGTCTACTTAGTTTTATTTATTTTGTAATTTGTAATGTTGATACGTTTAATACTTATGTTAATATTGTAATAGTTTTTATAATTTTCTAACTTTTATTCTTAGATTTTAATAATTTTTGAATGTGGGGTAATATACCAAACTTCAAAAATATGTATATATGTATGCAGTTTATCTTATGTACACAACAGGGTAAAACAACGCATTTTCAAAGACTGACATTAAGTTCAGCAAAAGCAACTAATTTTGACGACAAGATGCAAAATATATGTGAAATAACAACAAGACGGAATGAACAAATGATGTGCACCATTTATCATTCAGCAAACAAACGCCAATATATTTGGAAACTTTGGTAAAAATTTAATCATTTTCACACAAATCACCCTCAATAATTTAAATTGTTACTGATTTCTTGCAAATGAGGGCATTGCAAGATCTTAAGTGTGGGAAGGGGTTAAATTCTTTCGGATTTTATAATTTTTATCTTAAACACTTGGTTACCATTAAAAATACTAGTAAAGCAGTAGTTGTATTAGAATCTAGTGCTCTCTGATAATAAAGAATAGCCCTAGTCTTATATACTGACTACCCAATTCTAGTAAAATTTTTCAAAATTTTCAATTAAATGAACTCAAAATCATGTTTATACATATTTATGAACGATAAAACTAGGTTTTAACACCGAAATTATTGTAACCTCGGAAAGGACATAAATTGAGAAACAAACTAAAATGTTAAAATTCATTTAAAATGGAATAGAGGACAATAAAAAGGAAAATAAAAGCCAAGTGTGGGAAAATTCTCCAAGTTATTCAAAACATATATCACATATTTTTGTACAAATAACTGAAAATACTTTTGCTTTGGACTAAACTAAAAAGTTTTACCTGATTTACTGTAAGAGAGATGGATCTACACGATGAATTAATTCCATCATTAAAAGGAAGTAAAGTCTTCCGAAAAAGACACGCGCTTCTTGATTTAAGTCAGGAAGTTGTCGTCCAGACCAGCTGTAGGTTGACGAAAAATCTAGAAAAGTCATCACTAAAATCAGCAGGAAATCCACGGACCTCAGCATTAAACAGGGTCGCCAAGTGGTCAGATTTATCCTAACCATGAGAAGGATTTATCTCGTACAATGGGGGTGCACCATGCAAATTAGCTTGATAAGACTAATGAATCAGATCCCCAGAAAGGATAATCTCCTTAAAGACTAAAAATCAGCTTTTAAGCCTGATATTACTCAATCCTTGAGATTGACCTTAAAGATTGAGAATTACAAACTCATGGAATTCAATGATATCTAAACTCGAGCTTGAACGAGAAAATATTTTGATCAAAATTACAAACCGATTTGTTTTCTGAAAACCCTATTTTCAATGCGTTCATTACCATTGAACGTAAAATCCTAGGAATTCACCTGGAATTCATTAGGTCACCTGAACTAAATCGGGTGTCAACCGTAAGAACGGTGGTTGCATAGTGGTCAAAGACAGGACCTTGTGCCAGACCGAAAAATCATAAGGGTGAGCTTTACTATTGCTCCTACCAAGGATAGTAATTGCGTCCGACACGTTATAGACCATAATTAAAAGCATGTCAGGGGACATTGCCTTAACAGTTGCTTGTTCAACGCTTTCCTTTACAACCGGACGGTCGTTTACCGAAAGGTAATATACGGGACAAGTAAACTGGACGTGTTGCTTTCCAAATACAAGGTTAGCAAGTGGGTGACACAAAACCGCAAGTTTTGAGCTAAAATTTTCAAATCTGAAACCCACCAAACCCACAAAAATATTTTGCAAACACCGGTAAAGGGTTATTCCGGAAAACTTATCTAGGGTAAAAACTAGATTTAATTTTCAAAAGATCAAATGTTTTCATAAAGATCCAATTTCCTTAATGGATCTAAATTTTTATAGTCATGTGGGACTGTAAACCATATCGTTACTACCATTGTTTATACCGCCGTATAGAAATCACTGACATACAAAGTGTGAAGAATAAAGAAGTGATTCTAGTATTTCAAGACGATATTGCTTGAGGACAAGCAACGCTCAAGTGTGGGAATATTTGATAATGCTAAAAACGAACATATATTTCATAGCATTATTCCTCAAGAAAGACAAGCTTTTAGTTGCAATTGTTCTATTTACAAATGATATTCGTTTAAATAATAAAAGGTGAAAACAAAAGACAGATTCGACGAATTGAAGACGCAAACGACCAAAAAGCTTAAAAGTACAAAATACAATCAAAGAGGTTCCAATTATTGATAAGAAAGGTCTCGAAATTACAAGAGTACAAGATTCAAAATGCAAAGTACAAGATATTAAATTGTACGCAAGGACGTTCGAAAATCCGGAACGGGACATGAGTCAACTCTCAACGCTCGACGCAACGGACTAAAAATTACAAGTCAACTATGCACATAAATATAATATAATATTTAAATAATTCTTATAATTATTTATATATTATATAAATAATAAAAATCCGTCGGCAATAAAGACTCCAAAGTTGGTGAGCTGTATTTTCAAACTCCGCGACTCGCGGAGTTTGAAGGCAAAAATTGCCGCGAGTCACGGAGTATCCCTGAACTCAATTCCCTATAAAGCCAACCGAATTCTGATCATTTTTCACAACATATAATATATCTATCTCTCTATCTATACACGTAATATATATTTATAATTTATAT
Organism: Rutidosis leptorrhynchoides; assembly: GCF_046630445.1. Taxonomy (NCBI): domain Eukaryota; kingdom Viridiplantae; phylum Streptophyta; class Magnoliopsida; order Asterales; family Asteraceae; genus Rutidosis; species Rutidosis leptorrhynchoides. Next base: position 73,820,182 of record NC_092340.1, read on the forward strand.
TTTAATTTTAATTTTAATTTTAATCCTAATAATAAGGGATGTTAGCGAATGTTGTAAGGGTGTAAGTCGAAATTCTGTCCGTGTAACGCTACGCTATTTTTAATCATTGTAAGTTATGTTCAACCTTTTTAATTTAATGTCTCGTAGCTAAGTTATTATTATGCTTATTTAATCCGAAGTAATCATGATGTTGGGCTAATTACTATAATTGGGTAATTGGGCTTTGTACCATAATTGGAGTTTGGACAAAAGAACGACACTTGTGGAAATTAGACTATGGGCTAATTAATGGGCTTTATATTTGTTTAACTAAATGATAGTTTGTTAATTTTAATATAAAGATTTACAATTGGACGTCCCTATAAATAACCATATACACTCAATCGGACACGATGGGCGGGGTATTTATATGTACGAATAATCGTTCATTTAACCGGACATGGGAATAGATTAATAGCCACTAGAATAATTAAAACAGGGGTGAAATTACATTCAAGGGTAATTGGTGTAATTGTTAACAAAGTAGTAAAACCTTGGTTTACACGCAGTCGATAACCTGGTGTATTCATTAAACAAAGTATTAAAACCTTGTTACAATTCGAATCCCCAATTAGTTGGAATATTTAACTTCGGGTATAAGGATAATTTGACGAGGACACTCGCACTTTATATTTATGACTGATGGACTGTTATGGACAAAAACCAGACGGACATATTAAATAATCCAGGACAAAGGACAATTAACCCATGGGCATAAAACTAAAATCAACACGTCAAACATCATGATTACGGAAGTTTAAATAAGCATAATTATTTTATTTCATATTTTATTTCCTTTATTTTATATTTAATTGCACTTCTAATTATCGCATTTTATTTATTGTTATTGTATTTAATTGCACTTTTAATTATCGTACTTTTTAATTATCGCAAGTTTATTTTATCGCACTTTTATTCGCAATTTCATTATCATTATTTACTTTACGCTTTAAATTAAGTCTTGTATTTATTTATTATTTTACATTTGGTTTTAACTGCGACTAAAGTTTTAAAATCGACAAACCGGTCATTAAACGGTAAAAACCCCCTTTATAATAAAAATATTACTTATATATATATTTGCATTTTTATAAAAGTAAACTAATATAGCGTTAAGCTTTGTTTAAAGATTTTCCCTGTGGAACGAACCGGACTTACTAAAAACTACACTACTGTACGATTAGGTACACTGCCTATAAGTGTTGTAGCAAGGTTTAAGTATATCCATTCTCTAAATAAATAAATATCTTGTGTAAAATTGTATCGTATTTTATAGTATTTTCATGTAAAATTTAATAGTATTTCGTACACCCCGCTGCACACATCACCGGTCTTTACACCCCACGGCTGAACACATGTTTATAAAATATAGGACAACCGGTGCCAAAATGTCGTAAATAATAAACCATCCTCCCGGCTCGGGAGCTCATACGCTCTAACGGAAACCGGGGACTAATGCATGTCATAATAATCAACCCCAATCCCAGATAATTCTATCATAGAAGGCAGTTAAGGTACTTGTGTCTATTGCGTCAAACATTTATAAAAGCGCATGTATTCTCAGTCCCAAAAATGTAAAGAGTAAAAGGGAATCAAATGAAACTCACCATACTGTATTTTGTAGTAAAAATACATATAACATCATTGAACAAGTGTAGGGTTGGCCTCGGATTCATGAACCTATATTATTTATATATTTATTAACACCTATAATCGTAATCGAACAAATTGATATATTATATCTTAAGTTATATATTTAAAATGATTAATATTTATATGGTTATATTAATATCTATATATAATTAGTATTATATTTAAAAATACCTAATTTGTTATATATGTATATTTATATAAAAACATTAATATGAATAGTACATACTTATATATAATATTACTAAAAGTATATATACAAAATATTTATTTGGTAACATAATTTCAATAATAGTAGTAAAAGTTGTATTTGCTTATAATGATTGAAATTAATAATAATAATAATAATAATAATAATAATAATAATAATAATAATAATAATAATAATAATAATAATAATAATAATAATAATAATAATAATAATAATAATAATAATAATAATAATGAGTAATAAGTAAACTACCTCAATGAAGTAGCCCTTAAAAGAAAAATGCACAAGTCCGGGTTTGAACCCGCGACGTCCCGCTAACCCGATAATATCACGACATTATCTCCCTCGTTCATGAAAATCATATCACCATAATCTTAACTCACACGCATCATTTTCTTATCGTCCCATAATCCTCGCATCTTTACATCATGGGACGTCTATACTAGTTTAGCACTCGTTTACTGTTCCAGCCCATATAAAACACTAGTGTACGGCCCAAGTAAAAATCCCATGTATATCATATTACGGCCCAAATTAATTAAGAATGGGAGTTGTTGTGGTTGGGTCCAGGAGAGAAAATATATGCAAACGTTTATGTTTACCATCATTTTTGTACCGTTGCATTATCATTTCCATCATCTATCTTAATCTAATCCTAATCACGATAATCATTTCATTTAGCCAACACCATAATATATATGTATATCATCATCTATACTATACACCATCATCCTTAAATGCAAACTATCATCATCATCATTATTCAAATTATTATTTGTGTATCATCAGATTTATTATTTTGTTCTTTAGGCCAACAATCTATATCCCAATACAATAATAAAATGAGTCCAACAATTAACTCGGCCCACTAACTAAGTAAGCTACAGCCCAATGTTTAAAGTATTTGGAAATCGGAATAGGAAGCAGGAAGAGAAAATGGGTGGCAGTGGGATCGATATCATGATTTCTTCATCCTTGTTCCATCATCATGCATCATTATGATCATACATGAACATCATCATGTATGTAAATGTCATGATCATCATTCATTTAATTATTATACTTGGATGAAAAATCCTTTTTATATAACAATTTGATTAAGGCTTGGCCCTACAACCAACCAAGCAACTTTTCATAGTGGGTTTTTCTTTATAGCTGTTAGTTACAAAAGAAAAAAAAAATAGCAGGATAACGTGGGAAATAAAAACACAAAGCATAAAGTAATTTGAGCAATGATGGTGGCGAATATGATGGGTTGAGATGGAATAAAATAGAAACGATAAACAGAAACGATAGCACTTTTTGATGGGTGTGATGGTTCTTGGCTTGGCTCGAATAGGAACAGAAAGGTTGCAATAGTACAGCATAGTGGAAGTAGAAATCGAAAGGGGTGGTGCTGGCTTGGTGATCGAATGTAAAAAAAAAAATAGTAGCAGCGAAGAACGAAGAAGAAAATAAAATAAGAGGGTTCCTGGCTGTAGTGATGATAGTTATGGTGGTGAGGTTCCAAGGGTCACATATGTATATGTATATATAAAGATGTAGAGGTGTTGTTCGGTTAAGATCAGAGACAGAATACGATTACATAGATGTCTGAAAAAATGTTTGGGTTTTAAACGGAACAAGAACGTAGCAAGAAAACAAAGATTTGGTTCGAGCTGGGTGTATGGTTAGGGGTTTGATTTAAAAACATATAAAGTAAGAAGGCTATAGGTTCGAAGAAAGTTTGAAGTGTGTGTGTGTGTGTGTGTGTGTGTGTGTGTGTTTGAGTGTCAATTTACAAACAAGAAGAAAGATACCCGATGGTGATTGTTATGGTTAATTTCGGTGGTGAACTTTGTTAATAGAACTTAACAAGAATCGACACAGTAATAGTTGTAGGAATCTTAGAAGTAGCAACAAACCTTCAGTCAGTCTCAGATGTGAGATTTTAGGTGATGATTTCATGGTGTTGTAGGAGTGAAAATGATGAGATGGTGGTTGTTTCTATCAAAGGTTTCATTGATTTTGTTAAACAGATACAGTTGTGGTTGAGCTTGTTATGTATATGCATATATATAGAATAGATAGAGGGTGTTTAATAGGTGGTGCTAGTAGTGGTCATGAAGAAGAAATGGTGAATGGTTTTTATGATCGATTGCTATGGTGATGTAGGGTTGTTGTAGTTGAATATGGCGGTGGCGATCAAGTTTCTGATTCTCTGATTTTGTATGCATGTTTCTATATGTATATCTATATATTGTAAAAGATAGATAGAGTATAGAATAGATAGGATGGATAATGATAGATAAGATAGGTAACAGAAAGTAGAAATAGAGTACAATCATTTGTAGACAGGAAACAAAATGAAGGAAAAAAAATAAAGCACGATTGTGATATGTAAATAATTCAATTATCAATTTGATAATGATTCATAACTGATTTCTTCTATATCTTATTTTATATATTTATACCTAGTATTAATTAATAATTAATAAATATATTAATAACATTAATACTATTAATATTAATAGAAATACTTATCATAATAATATTAATATTAATAATAATGCTAATAATAATTATTACTATTAGTGTTAATAACAATATTATTAATAATAATAAAATTAATATTACTACATAATTATTTATATAAAATGAAATATTATAACTTCTGCATATTTTATTTTATTAATGTATTTCAGGTTATCGAGTTATAATATATATATACACATATATTTATATACACATGTCTATTTAGGTTGTTCGTGAATCATTGGGAATGGTCGAAGGTTAATTGAATATATGAACATTGTTCCAAAATTTTCTAGACTCAATTCTACATACCTTGTTTATCGTATCGAGATCATATAAAGATTAAGTTTAAATTTAGTCGGAAATTTCCGGGTCACTACACTGGGACGGTACTTCTCGTTCATCAAGTGCTTGAATGCTGATCACGGTAGCGCGTAAGCAGCATCTTGTCCCACTTGCTCTAGATAGGTATTCCACCATGTTAACGCAATACCTGTGAAGGTATGCGTAGCGTACTTCACTTTGTCTCCTTCAACACACTTACTTATGGCAAACACCGATTCAACTTTCTCGGTCCACCGTTTCAATCCGATTGGTCCTTCGGTCCCATCAAATTCTGAAGGTTTGCAGGCAGTGAATTCCTTGTAGGAGCATCCTACACGATTTCTTGCGCCGTTAGCTGTATTGCTAGATTCAGAGTTATTGTTGGTATGTAGCGCGGCCTGTACTGCGGCTATGTTTGAAGCAAGAAAGGCACGAAATTCCTCTTCGCTCATATTCAAGGTGTGTCGAGTAGTCGGTGCCATTTCCTTCAAAATAGTCAATTGAAACAATTTAATCATACAGAATATTAATAGTAGTCAATAGTATCTCGTAGCATAATATGAACTCATTTATAAAAGCTTTTTCTTCATATTAGAGTTTTATAAGTTTAAATTCGGGTACTACCTACCCGTTAAGTTCATACTTAGCAGCTAATATACAATTCAACTACTACAATTCCATATGAAAAACTGATTATAATAATATATCACATACAAATATTCTTCAAACATATAACTTCGCTATATTACATATAATATGAAATATAGTACACTATGATACATGACCGTTTTGAAGTTAAATCTAGTTAATACGCAAGTTGTTCAGCAAAGAAAATAAAGACACGTAATTCATAAGTCCAGAAACAAGTCATGCATTCTGGTTTTACTAAGACGACTTCTCATCCCTGGTCTTGTGGAAAATAACTGTTATAACCATTAGCTAGGCAGCATGTTGTAATGTCCAACAGACCCGTAATAATCTAAAAACCTTGTTTCTCACCCTAACTACTGAATCCGTCACTTGTGAAAAGCTGCAATCCGATGTTCTTTTTCTCACTTTGGTAAGAAGCGAACATCACTAAACCGTAAGCATAACATGCTTCTTTATGTTGCATGTTAGAAGCACTTTCTAATTCAAGAAATCCTATGTTGGGATATGTTGAGTCAAAATAGGTTCTTAACCCGTAGCGTAAAATTGCATTTGGGTTCCCCGAATTTAACGCTCTAAAGAAAACAAGGCGTAACTTAAAGTCTCCCCAATGTGATATACCCCACCTATCAAAGGAAAGCCTTTTATAAACTAAGGCATTTCTGGAAAGTCTTTCAAATGTTTGACAAGTTAATTTCGCCATAACTAAATGTGCTGATGAATTCTGACCGACTCTAGACAAGATTTCCTCAATCATATCCTCTGGTAGGTCTTCTAAAATATTCGGTTGTCTACCCTTAACGTCCATTTTGTTTTTATACTGTAAAATAGACAGGGATTAGATTCGTAATAACAAACAATACAAGCAATTTTTACATAGAAAATAAAAGCACAAGCACACTACAATACATATAATACACAACATGATTACAACCCTCTAATCTGAATCACTGGTTTCTTCTTCTTCAGACTTGGTTCGTTTTTCTAATTTTCTAGGAATATATGGTGTTCCTCTAATACGAGTCATCGTTTTCCACATTGGTTTAGAAAAACCTGGTGGTTTAGAGGTTCCCGGGTTATTGTCACGATATTGAAAATACGGGTGTTGACGGTACATATAAAGTTCATCGGGGTCGGAATCAGATTTCTCTATTTTGATGCCTTTTCCCTTATTATTTTCTTTTGCCTCATTAAATTGGGTCGGGGTAATTTCTATAACATCATCGGAATCCTCATCAGGATCCGATTCATCAGAAAATTGGTAATTTTCCCAATATTTTGCTTCCTTAGCGGAAACACCATTGACCATTATTAACTTTGGTCCATTGGTTGAGGATTTTCTTTTATTTGACCGATTTTCTGTGGTTCCTACTATTCCCCCCTCCAGAACCTCTTCTTCTTCCGATTCCTCTTCTTCTGGTTCCTCTTCTTCTGGTTCCTCTTCTTCCGGTTCCATTTCCTCTTCTTCCGGTTCTTCGGGAACTTGTGAATCTTGCCAATATATATTCGACTCTTCATTATTATTAGGTGAGTCAATGGGATTTGTGCTAGAGGTAGACATCTATCACACAATATCTAACATGTTAAGAGATTAATATATCACATAATATTTACATGTTAATAATATATAGTTTCCAACAAAAATGTTAAGCAATCATTTTTAAAGAAAACACGGTCGAAGTCCAGACTCACTAATGCATCCTAACAAACTCGATAAGACACACTAATGCAAATTTTCTGGCTCTCTAAGACTAACGCTCGGATACCAACTGAAATGTCCCGTTCATATTGATTATAAACGTTCCATATTAATTGATTTCGTTGCAAGGTTTTGACCTCTATATGAGACGTTTTTCAAAGACTGCATTTATTTTTAAAACAACCATAACCTTTATTTTATCAATAAAGGTTTTAAAAACATTACGTAGATTATCAAATAATGATAATCTAAAATATACTGTTTACACACGACCATTACATAATGGTTTACAATAGAAATATATTACATCGACATATGTTTCTTGAATGCAGTTTTTACACAATATCATACAAACATGGACTCCAAATCTTGTCCTTATTTTAGTATGCAACAGCGGAAGCTCTTAGTATTCACCTGAGAATAAACATGCTTTAAGCATCAACAAAAATGTTGGTGAGTTATAGGTTTAACCTATATATATATCAAATCGTAACAATAGACCACAAGATTTCATATTTCAATACACATCCCATACATAGAGATAAAAATCATTCATATGGTGAACACCCGGTAACCGACATTAACAAGATGCATATATAAGAATATCCCCATCATTCCGGGACACCCTTCGGATATGATATAAATTTCAAAGTACTAAAGCATCCGGTACTTTGGATGGGGTTTGTTAGGCCCAATAGATCTATCTTTAGGATTCACATTAATTAGGTTGTCTGTTCCCTAATTCTTAGATTACCAGACTTAATAAAAAGGGGCATATTCAATTTCAATAATTCAACCATAGAATGTAGTTTCACGTACTTGTGTCTATTTTGTAAATCATTTATAAAACCTGCATGTATTCTCATCCCAAAAATATTAGATTTTAAAAGTGGGACTATAACTCACTTTCACAGATATTTCCTTCCTCGGAAATAAGACTTGGCCACGGATCGATTCAAGAACCTATACAAATATGTACATATATATATCAAAGTATGATCAAAATATAATCACAACCATTTTTATTATGTTTTAGAGATTTGAGTGTATTAAGTCAGCTGTCCTCGTTAATAACCTACAACTAGTTGTCCACAGTTAGATGTACAGAAATAAATTGATATATATTATCTTGAATCAATCCACGACCCAGTGTATACACGTCTCAGGCTAGATCACAACTCAAAGTATATATATTTTTGGAATCAACCTCAATCCTGTATACCTAACCCCAACATTACTGCATATAGAATGTCTATGGTTGTTCCAAATAATATATATACATGGGTCGATATGATATGTCAAAACATTTGCATACGTGTCTATGGTATCCCAAGATTACATAATATATTAGAATACATGTGTAATACAATATAAGTTAGCTAAGATATAATTTGTATAGATTTGTTAAACATTTCCCGTAGCTAAAAAGATCAAAAATATCCAATCTTGTTTTACCCATAACTTCTTCATTTTAAATCCGTTTTGAGTGAATCAAATTGCTATGGTTTCATACTGAACTCTATTTTATGAATCTAAACAGAAAAAGTATAGGTTTATAGTCTGAAATATAAGCTACAAGTCGTTTTTGTAAAGGTAGTCATTTTAGTCGAAAGAACGACGTCTAGATGACCATTTTAGAAAACATACTTCCACTTTGAGTTTAACCATGATTTTTGGATATAGTTTCATGTTCATATGAAAAATCATTTTCCCAGAAGAACAACTTTTAAATCAAAGTTTATCATAGTTTTTAATTATCCAAACCAAAACAGCCCCCGGTTTCACTACGACGGCGTATATCCGATTTTATGGTGTTCATCGTGTTTCCAGGTTTTAAATCATTAAGTTAGCATATCATATAGATATAGAACATGTATTTAGTTGATTTTAAAAGTCAAGTTAGAAGGATTAACTTTTGTTTGCGAACAAGTTTAGAATTAACTAAACTATGTTCTAGTGATTACAAGTTTAAACCTTCGAATAAGATAGCTTTATATGTATGAATCGAATGATGTTATGAACATTATTACTACCTCAAGTTTTCTGGATAAAACTACTGTAAATGAGAAAAATGGATCTAGCTTCAAAGGATCCTTGGATGGCTTGAAAGTTCTTGAAGCAGAATCATGACACGAAAACAGTTCAAGTAAGATTTTCACTCGAAATAAGATTGTTATAGTTCTAGAAATTGAATCAAAGTTTGAATATGAATATTACCTTAAATTAGAAAGATAACCTACTGTAAATAACAAAGGTTCCTTGATCTTAGATGATTACTTGGAATGGATTAGAAAGCTTGGAAGTAGATTTGCAAACTTGGAAGTATTCTTGATTTTTATGAAACTATACTTATGGAATTTATGAAGAACACTTAGAACTTGAAGATAGAACTTGAGAGAGATCACTTAGATGAAGAAAATTGAAGAATGAAAGTGTTTGTAGGTATTTTTGGTCATTGGTATATGGATTAGATATAAAGGATATGTAATTTTATTTTCATGTAAATAAGTCATGAATGATTACTCATATTTTTGTAATTTTATGAGATATTTCATGCTAGTTGCCAAATGATGGTTCCCACATGTGTTAGGTGACTCACATGGGCTGCTAAGAGCTGATTATTGGAGTGTATATACCAATAGTACATACATCTAAAAGCTGTGTATTGTACGAGTACGAATACGGGTGCATACGAGTAGAATTGTTGATGAAACTGAACGAGGATGTAATTGTAAGTATTTTTATTAAGTAGAAGTACTTCGATATGTGTCTTGAAGTCTTTAAAAAGTGTAAGAATACATATCAAAACACAACATGTATATACATTTTAACTGAGTTGTTAAGTCATCTTTAGTCCTCACATGTAAATGTTGTTTTGAAACCTTTAGGTTAACGATCTTGTTAAATGTTGTTAACCCAATGTTTATTATATGTAATTAGATGTTAAATTATTATATTATCATGATATTATGATATATTAATATATCTTAATATGATATATATACATTTAAATGTCGTTACAACGATAATCGTTACATATATGTCTCGTTTGGAATTCCTTAAGTTAGTAGTCTTGTTTTTACATATGTAGTTCATTGTTAATATACATAATGACATATTTACTTATCATTTATCATGATTAAACATAGTGTAACAATATCTTAATATGATTCATATGTAATTAGTAAGACGTTGTTATAACGATAATCGTTATATATATCGTTTCGAGTTTCTTAATTCAATAAACACAATTTTATGTATATAAATCATTGTTAAAATACCTAATGAGATACTTACTTATCATAATATCATGTTAACTATATATATAATCATATATATGTCATCATATAGTTTTTACAAGTTTTAACGTTCGTGAATCACCGGTCAACTTGGGTGGTCAATTGTCTATATGAAACCTATTTCAATTAGTCAAGTCTTAACAAGTTTGATTGCTTAACATGTTGGAAACATTTAGTCATGTAAATATCAATCTCAATTAATATATATAAACATGGAAAAGTTCGGGTCACTACATGGGGTTTAATTGTATTGATGGTTTGTCTGCCACGAATGAAAAGAACATGCTAGTAGTACATGTCATAGTATTTTTATCGTAATATATAGAAGCAGGAACCTACAACACATGGGTGTTTGAATACCTGCTAATGATGATGGAGGATTATATATATAAAAAAAGAGAGAGAGGTCGATGTGATTTTCAATGGTGGTGATGTGGTCGATGGTTTTGGGTTCACGAAGAAAAAGAGGTGAAGAGGGTGGCTATTTGGGTTACATTCGAAGTGGAGGCTAACGCATAAGAGGTGGTTAAATGGGTGACGTCAAGGTGGTGGCTTACTATGGTGATCATAGGTGATAATGTTTGGTATCCGATGGTGGTTTACAAAGGAAGAAGTCAAGAAGAAGAAAGAGAGGGAAGATGGGTTTAATGGCGATTTGATGTAATATGGGTCTTGTTAGAAATATTATGGCAGGAGCATGACTGAGTAATGACAAGCATACGATAATTGTCATGGTTGATTGTAATAGTAAAACAGAAATTTAAATATGGCAGCAACAGGTCTCGATGGTTTGTGTGGTGATACTCGTCAGAAATATGAAAGGGATGAAGATATATTACGATGGTGTTGGAGTGGTGTTATTTGTTATCATTAATCTATCTATCTCCCTTCTCTCTTCGTAATAACATGTAAGTATATCCATATATAAGGAGGAAGGTAGTGATGGTTGTCGACATGAAGAATCAATTAGAAGAGATACAAACAAAATAAAAGAAGATTGACAGAAGTATTCTAACCAGGAGTAACAAACAAGAAAAAAAAGAAAAGTAGAAAATGACCCTAAACAGAATTTGGTTGTATCTGTGATTCAATCTCGACTGGTAACCAATTATTGTTGTATGGAGATCAATTTTACAATCTTGCAGACAGGAACAATAATTACATAAAGCGTGATAATGATATTAAACAGATTCGTACCCTTTTTTTATGATATAGATGGCTAACAAATTTTGTTTCCATCTGATAATATCTGTACTATTATTAATTCTTAAATAAAGTACAGTTAATAAATTAGTAATAATAATAATAGAAATAATAATAATAATATCAAATTAGTACTAATAATAAAAATGAAAATTTTGAAAATAATAACTACAAATTTATTTAACACATAACTGATTTATAATTTCAATTATTCTTAGAATAATATTTATATTTTTGATAACCCTAAAATTATTAGAATTTATTAATTACCATTTATAACAGTAATAATAACACAAATATTAATATTAGTATTAATGAAAGTAATAATAATATTACTATAACAACTATATTTTATCTGATTACATATTATTAATTATGTAATACTTTATGATTATATATAATAACATATTTAAATATTTAATATTTATACATGTTATACTATATACGTAAATATGAAAATATTAATAACATATATATATATATATATATATATATATATATATATATATATATATATATATATATATATATATATATATATATATATATTATGTTATTTTATAATAGAAATAAATATTATAAATTTTGACATTTAATATTTATACCTTTTAATATATACATTACATTATACATATAATAATAATTGTGTATAGAATTCATATAGATTTATTTTAATAACAACTTAATTATTTTTTATCTTATTTTACATATTTAATTCAAAAGATTAAATAGTATTATATTATTTAATATATACCCTTATATTTATATTTACATATGTACATATTCATTTACACACAATTGTTCGTGAATCGTCGGGAATGGTCAAGGTTAAATGAATATATGCAACAGTTCAAAATTTTTGAGACTCAACATTACAGACTTTGCTTATCGTGTCGAAATCAAAGAAAGATCAAGTTTAAATTTGGTCAAAAATTTCCGGGTCGTCACAGAGTGGGAGCACTTTTCTTTTACTTGTGCTTTGGGTTGATGATATCCTTTTAACAAGTAATAATGTTGATTTGTTGCATGAGTCAAAACTTTCTTTATCCAGAAACTTTGACACGTAAATATTGGTAAAGTTTCTCATTTTATACAAATTAGAATTCGCCAAGATTGAGCCAGTCGGTTATTAGAACTATCCTAGAAGGCATAAACTGAACATGTACTCAGTAGGTTCAATATGCAACATTACTCCCCCACAGTCACTCTTGTGGTTAAGGGTTGATATTTTAGGTCTCATCAATGTTCAAAAACTGAGGTTGAACATAAGGAAATGAGGCGAAGTCCTTATGCTTCCATAATAGGAAGATTAACTATTAACGTATGCTCAATTTTGTATTTAACTAGATATCGCATATATACGTGACATGTGTGACAACCCAGAAATTTTCGATCAAATTTAAACTTAATCTTTATATGGTTTCGACATGATAAGCAAAGTCTATTAAATTGAATTTCAAAATTTTCTGAACTATTTTATGAAATCATTTGACCTTCGACCAGTTTCGACGATTCATGAACAATTAATTATAACTTGATAGGTGTATATATATATATATATATATATATATATATATATATATATATATATATATATATATATATATATATATATATATATATATACATACATATATAAATGGTAATTGAAAATATAATTTGAAATATTGTATGTTATTGATATTAAAATTTAATTATGTAAAATAAATAAAAAAAATAAGATATTATAATTATTATTTATAATATATCAATATATATAAATAAAGTATATTAAAAATAAATATTAAATGATTGTAATACTCATTTGATGACTCGATTGATATTAAGTAAATTAAATTCAAACTTATATGATTTTAAAATAAATGGTGATTCGAAAATGAGTTCTATAAATTTTAGGCTTACTAAAAATGTATTTAGGATCTAGTTATTAAATTTTAACACTTTTTATATGTTACACAGAATTGAGAGGGACAGTTGATGTAATTTTAATTTAATAAACTAATGATCAAATTTTATACCATAATGACTGAATTAAATAAAGGAATTTAATTTAAAAATTTGAGATTTTTTTGAGAACTTTTATCCGTCACTGATTAACAACGGAGTACGATACACACTCCGTGTAGACTGTCGGTATAACCAAACAAACCAACGATGGCTTCACTGTTAATACAATTAGATATTTATTCTTTCACATGTTAATATGAGATGATATTTTAATTAACATTATCATTATTTATGTTAGAATTTAGACAGCTCGTTTGTTTGAGTTATTAAAGTTTTTACTCTCATGGGCCATGGAATAAAAGAAACCATATGGCAACTTGTTATGTTTTTTTTATATATTATTATTTGTTTATTTCATTTTCTTATTATACATTGATTAGTTTATAAAGATGCATATATCTCGCAAGCATACAGAGATATGATGACTGTTTTTCTTGGATTCCAACTATTTATCTAATCAATAATTAATATATATATATATATATATATATATATATATATATATATATATATATATATATATATATATATATATATATATAATGCTTCATGAGCATCAAAAATAAAACCCATTTGAATTTGGCCAAGACTCAAACTATTGAACGAGCACCATGGTTGCAATCACCACAAACCACCATCCTCTAATATCAAGACCACATGCGTTCTCTGTTTTTCGATTTCATTGTCGTGAACTTAACACCCATCAAGAACAAACACCCATTTACTCTTTCTTGATCTTCTTTGTGAACACCCAACACAAAAACCTTCCCTGCCTTCTTTTCTGTCGATAATAGTCACAACCCGAAACCACCATGTCTACCGTTAACCTCCACCACCACCTTTGATCACCGCCACCCTCCACACTACAATCTTCTTCCATCACCTCTAAACTTCTTCTCCATTTGAACCGCTACTCTATCTCTCTTACCACTCGAACGATTTTTTTCCCCTTTTGCTGCTGCTTCCTCACTTGTGTGGATCACTACCAACAAACACCCACAAAACACGCTGAACAATCTATTGTTGCGACTACGGGTACGGGTACAATTCCTACTATAGCTAAGTCGATCAACGTTAATCTCAAAGTCCCATTTCAAATCCATTTCAAATCGAGCCACCACCTTTCTCCACTATCGTTTCCGTTTCATGCTTGATCACCACCATCACCTCCCCGACACCATGAACACCATCACCACACTCTCGCGTTTATGTTTCTTCGAAAACAACCAAGCAACCATCACCCTAAACCCATCACCCTCTTGGGCCACCGTGTTTCATTTTTTATTTGGGCAGTGAATACCACACTACCTTATCATTTGGAACAATGGTTGGACTTAAAGGTCCATTTTTAGTTGTTATTATTAATATTAATATTAATTATTATAATCATATTATTCTTTATCGTATGTTATTATCCTAATCCTAATAAAAACTCAAAGCACAAATTTAATTACTTACATAAAAGATGTTACTACTTTGCACATCATGATAGCATCATACTAATTCATGTGGTATATTATCATTTTAAAATATGAAGATATATATGTATATCTATATATAAGTGATGCGTTCATTTAATATTTGTCAATTTACTGATATTAACTCATAAAATCTTAATCATAGACCTTGTAATATTTCATTTACTATTTTACAAAATATATATATATATATATATATATATATATATATATATATATATATATATTTACTTTCTACTGATAGTACTCGTAGTGTTTACTTTCTACTGAAAAAGTGGTCAACTTTAGCGACCCAATTTTTATTATAGTATTCATGTATCCCATTTTCAACATATCAAGACTTTGAAACCCCAAAAATGAGCAGACGGGGAATTAAAAAGGCAAAAGGCTATAGCTTTAGTTTTGCGTATTTGTGATAGCTAAAATTTAATTATATTTATTTTGTTACAAAGTGAAATATATATATTAAAACAGACAGTGAAGATGTATTACATAAATCGGACAACTAGCATGAAAACTAAACCGTGTCCACGAGTGGTGGATGATGATTTTTGGAGTATTTTTTATAGCGATGATGAAAAGTATCATATTTATTATATATAACAATAAATTAATTATTTAAAATCTTTTAATATGTATTTACTGTATAAATATTACTAAATTTATTTTGAAAATTTAAATAATAACTATTAATTAATTATTTAAAATATATAATATAAATATATATAAATTATTAACAAAACGAGTAAATAACAAATAATAATATATAAACTTGTTTAATTATTATTATATATCTTAATATATATACTTGATATAGGTTCGTGAATCCGAGGCCAACCCTGCATTGTTCAGTTCTGTCGAATGCATATTTTTACTACAAAATATCGTATAGTGAGTTTCATTTACTCCCTTTTTATATGCTTTTGCAATATATATTTTTGGGACTGAGAATACATGCGCTTTTATAAATGTTTGACGAAATAGACACAAGTAATTGAAACTACATTATATGGTTGAATGGATCGAAACCGAATATGCCCCTTTTAGCCTGGTAATCTAAGAATTAGGGAACTGACCCCTAATTGACGTGAATCCTAAAGGTAGATCTACGGGAACTATAAACCCCATTCTGGAATTTGGAATGCTTTAGTACTTCGAAATTTATCATGTCCGATGGGTGTCCCGGAATGATGGGGATATTCTATATGCATCTTGTTAATGTTGATTATCAGGTGTTCAATCCATATGAATGATTTTTGTCTCTATGTATGGGACGTATACTTATGAGAAATGGAAATGAAAATCTTATGGTCTATTAAAATTATGGAAATGATCAATTATGATAAACTAATGAACTCACCAACCTTTTTGTTGACACTTTATAGAATGTTTATTCTCAGGATTTGAAAGAAATTTTTCGCTGTGCATTTGCTCAATTTAAAGATTTACTTGGAGTCATCTATGGCATATTTCAAAAGACGTTGCATTCAAGTCATTGAGTTCAGGAAAGATTATGATTAAGTAAATGACAGATTAGGTCATTTATAGTTGGATATTATGAAATGGTATGCATTCCTGTCAACTTTCGATGTAATGAAAGTTTGTCTTTTAAAACGAATGCAATGTTTGTAAAATGTATCATATAGAGGTCAAATACCTCGCAATGTAATCATATGTTATTGTATTCGTTCTTATGGATTAGGACGAGTCTTTACAACATGTTAGTCAGATTTCAAGTTACTCTTGGACTAAATCACTAAAAAGATGCTATGAAAGTATTGCGATATCTATTGGAACGAAATAGTACTACAAATTAACTTATACTAGATTTGAAAACCTTGTAGTTATTAGATACTCGGATTCAGACTTTGTGAAATGCAAAGAAACTAGTATGTAAACTGTGGGATATATTTTCATGCTGTCAAGTGAGCCTATTTATTGGAAGAGTCAAAAGCAAGTGCTAAGGATGACCTCAACAATGATGGCTGAGTAAATTTCAGTTTAAAAGCAACGAGCCATTTAATATTGTAGTGACACTTGATCATTGGACTCATAATTTCTAAATCCATATCAAGGCCGTTAAATATTTACTACGATTATAACGTAGTCGTGAGCTTCTTGAACATTAATAGTTCAACAGAAGTTGACTTATACCTCGATACAATGTATTTATTTTTACGTGAATGAGTGAAGGAATAATATATATGTATCGAGAACATTAGAACTCATGAAATTCTTGCGGATCCGCTAACTAAAGGTCTACAACCCAACCTATCTATGAGTTATGTCGCTATATTGGGGTTTTATTTGAGACTTTATCTAATGTTGAAGTTAGTGTATAATTTCATGATAACGTTTAATTTCGAAATAAGCGCTTTAAGTCAGTATCCTTCGCTATAATGTTTAGTTTGTCTATTATTAATTCAATCGTGCACACTTATGTTTCATTATAGACAAACTTATTTATGTACCACATTATGCTCTTGTCATTTTGGCTTTATGAAATCATATATTTTACATTAGTACCATTAGTATAATTGATGGGGTCTCGTGTCAAACGCGACACGTAAGGCTGTATCTTTTTGCTTGGTGCTATATGAAATTATGGTAATTATGATAAATTTGTCCAACCTAATTTAGTTTATCTACAAATGGTAATGCGGCCAAGTGAGAGAATGTTGGAATTAATCCTTTATTTATGTGGCCTGCTTCCATTTGCCCCCTTAAGTTTGCCTTTGTGACGAATTATGCCCTAACTAAATTGGTAGTTATTTGATGGAAATAACTACCCTAACAACTTTATAAAGACAGGGATGTGGTTTATTTTCATGTATGTGTCAATTCATGTATTTATCTGATTATCAAGAACACCACTAATTCATGAGAATAATCCATCCATCGGATCATTGACATTAATACTGAAATTGATCAACCCTAATCACGACTTCATCAGCAAACCCTAATCCTAAATCAATTCTTCCATCAGGTAAGTTTTCCTTTAATGTTCTTGTTATACGTGATTACATAATTGATCCTGTTATGATGATAATGATGAATTAATTAACATTGAACACTTCTTTTAAAACCGTACACATGTAAAACTCAGGTGTTAGAAAACACTCTTTGCATGGATAACTCTTTTCATGGGAAATTAATTGATATCCCATTTTCCCTAAGCGTTATAACGATATATCTTTAAAATTACATAAATTACAAAAATGCCCCTTCATCGAGCACCGAGCACGGTGCATGGTCGTTGATTCATTTATATGGTATCGTTTAAGGTTACACGCAACTCACATCACGTACCAAGCACCAAGCATGGTGCGTGATGCTCGGTGTGTTGTGCCTTGTGCTTGGGCGTTGATTAATTTCTACAACATCGTCAAAGGTTATACACAACTCGCACCACACATCAAGCACCAAGCACCAAATATAGTGCGCGGTGGTCGGTGCATGGTGCTTGGTCATTGATTCATTTATACGGTGTCGTCAAAGATTACACGCAACTTGCACCATGCACTAAACACCAAGAACTCTGTATGTGGTGTATGGTCATTTTTTTTCAATTTCGTGATTACAACAACAACAACAAAACCCAATCATTCCTCTATATTTGAATAAAGAGAAATCATCTCTCCACCTCGAATGAAACACTTCAAGATTAGAAAAAGTATTCCCTCTCTCTGTTCGACGGATAAAAAGATTAATTCCAAGAGGACCTTCGGTCAAAAAAGAAAAAAAAAATAAAAAATGAAATATGTATATATAAAAGTAATTAAAATAAATAAATAAATAAAAGTAAAAAAGAAAAGTTATGAAAATGATAGAATCAAATTTTCATGAGTTTTAAATTATGCCTTTACAATTTCATGATTATATGGACCAATCATTAAAACGTTTAGAAAAAAAGACATATCAATTAACTTCCTTATTTTCACCAATTGAAATAGGGGAATTGGTCAAAATGCACATAAAATTAGGGTTGAGCATTAGTATTCAAATTTCCTATATTGTATTTGTACTGTACTGAACCGATATCGTACCACTACAATCGGTACAGTATTCAGTACTTGAATAATCATATTTTTAAATGGAGCACCTTCGGTACAGTAACAATATTTTCTCGTTTTGGTGTAGAAATAACATACGCATGTAATATTCTTTTTATTAGAAGATAGGGCTAAAAAGATCAACTCTAAAGTGTTGAAAATGGTAGATAATGCTTGTGTGTGTGTTTTTTTCAGACAGGTTTGCACAGAATTGTGCATGTATGGTTTAAATAGTGGCCCTACTTATATTGTTATCGTAACATACTGCAAATTTAATTTTACTAGGCAGTATACAATATATTTACTATATATACTTCATTCAGAAAGTATACGGTTGTAGGTGAACCCTTTATAGAGTCTGATGATTCTTAAGCCAAATCCAATGCCTAGTCCTCTAGTCCAAATGGTGGGTTAGTTTACAACTTAAAACTCTTTTTTCAGTCACTAATTTTCTACCTTTAATTCGTTGTTCTAGCATATTGGTATTCACTGCAGTACCAAATGAATATATTACCTTTTTCTACTATACCAATACCGGAACCATACTGTTACCAAACTGAATATATCAATACGGTATTCGGTACACGTGCACGTGTGGGTAAAAATAAATAGTGGTACCAACCGGTTCTCTACTGTTCGATACCGGTATGGTACCACTCACCCTACCATAAATCCCAAAGTGTTTTACAATATATCCTTAAAATCAAGAAATTGCAAACAATCTCCCTGACCACGCACCATACACCTTGTGAGTTGGGTATTGCGTTATGCGTGTTCCTTGGTCATTGATTCATTTTACCGACTTTGTTTTTTAACTTACCCGGAGCATTCACCAAGCAACGCAAAACGCATTGTGTGTGGTGCGTGTTGCCCACATCACAAATATTTTTTATGATTAAAGCCACAACCCTCCCTCAGTTGTTCATCAAAACCAAATCGTTATCCAAATAATTACCTAAAATTGTTGGATGTGTAAAGGATATCAAAACAACAAGAAAAGTGCGTTTTGGTGTTAAGGCGCGTCGTGGATCATTAAGGCGCGTCATGGCTCAACACTTGGATCGAGGTTCGAAAGTTGCAATGTTGTCAGTTCGAAATCATGCTTTAAGCCACGGCGCGGCTTAAGCCTATCCGGGAGCCTGTCGAGGAAAAACACGTTTTCTTGCTCCTTAAGTTGTTTCCTTGTTTAGATTTTCCTATATAAACACCCTATTGTAACCCTAACATATGTGCACGAAATTAATAATGAAAAATCTCTAGTTTGCGCCCGTGGACTAAACCTTTCTCCGTGTTTTTGGAGTTGGTATATAACCACATTAAATCCTGTGTCGTTTATTTATCGATTTGCTTTAATTATTCGTTTGTCGTTCGTGGGTTAGTGATTAGTATAAATCACTTGTCTTGTTTGGGTCCCAAATCCTAACAAGTGGTATCAGAGCTCAAGGTTTCGACTTTGGGAGCGATGACGAATTTGAAAGCAAGTTTCTTCGATATGGTTGATGATTCGGTTTTTTCATCAAGGTTAGATCAAACAACGAGCTAGGGATTTTGTTTGCAACATGTATTGAGACCAGATGACTTGGTCGGTCGCGATGAACTCATGGATATGTCTATGTATCCGGGAGAGTTGATCACACAAGATTCGGGTGACGGTTCTTGGAAGTTATTTTGTAATCGAGACGCTGATTGCATCATGATGGTGATTTTTTCGCGAAGCGTTACGGAGCCAAGGTCGGGTCGATGGGTTCGTTGAGGCGACATTTTTCAGGAGATTTGGGTGTCGGATCTGAGTTCTCATTCTTCGTAATCCCATGCGAAAGAATGACTGAACTTTCAAATTCTGAGTTCCAGGAGCTGCTGTAGTAGAAAATTCGTAGTGAATTCGTTAATCGTTGGATCGACTTGATTTTTTGTGTGTTGATAGTAGACTTACGGTTCTACACGTGGTAATAATTTGAGGTTGATCTGACAGTTTGATCTTAAGATATGATTTTTTAAATCTGGACAGTTTTCAGGATGAAGTTTTTCGGGTTTGATGACGCGAGTGCGAGATGGTTTTTTCTCGAAAACATCAAGCGATACGAGCTATGTTTCAGGAATGTGGGTTTGTTATGGAAGCTCAGGAGGGTGTTTTTCTCTCAGGTTAGAGCGGTTGAATAACAAACAAGATGCATCGGGTTGAAAGTCACAAGTGGGAGTATCAGGAAGTTTGGTGCTTGCAGTTTGGAAACGGGATGACCAATGATGTTTGGTCAATATTCCAGGGTTTATGGAATATGTGGGCTGATTAGATTTTCTAGTCACTAAGGAAAATTGATTGTCGAAGGGTGTAGGATAGAACGCGTTCGACGGTTACTCGGGTTTGGTTGTTGTTTCAACAAAATGAGCGATTTTCTTTGAGGGTGATCAATTAGGAGTCTTTAGGTGACGAATGGGAGCAGATAATCATGTAAGTCCCGGAATTTGAGCTTTTTAGGATCGTTGAGGGTGTCGGGAACTTGGTATGAGTTAAGTAACCGACGTAAGTTATCGAGCTAGTGGGAGTTAGTCGACTAGTGGAGTTGTGGAGATGATTATGTGACGTTGTCTCCAATGTTCTCAAGATTAGTGTGGTGATTCTGGGTAACACTATGGCTTCGATTACTTTCTTTACTCTCCGATGGCAAAGAAATTTGTGACTGATTGGTGGTACAAATCAAGTTTCTTCTCGAGTAGCCGCGATTTTATTTCTTACTCGTACAGTGGGAGTGTGCTTGGGATGAGAAGATGGGGTTTGTGAAATTCATAGCTATGAGGAGGTCAGTGTACCAGGGAGAAAGCAGAAGGTTGAAAAGTTAGTAGGTTTCGAGTTGTGAATGCGTTCTCACTGGAGCCTTAATGAAGAGTCTATGAGGGCGTCTATTGGATTTTCTGATTGATGGGAAGGTAAATCATAGATAGACAGTGAAATCCTGTACGAGGGTGATTATTGACATGTGTGTTCGGGATTGGACATGTCTAGAGTGATCAGTGAGGCGGTGTAGTCTCATGAAGAATCCTATGGTTGAAGTGTAACAACCCCAATCCGTTTAACCAAAAACGGAGTACATTTTTTTTTTATTAGTTAGGTCCCATTAATACAATACATTTTCAACTCTATTTTAATCAAAACATAACAACGTAATGATACGTTTAACAATCTATCATGACCCTTGGCACACAAATTACACTTTACAAAATCATTTGTAATAATGACCCGATCACGAGAAATACGGGTTAAGACTCAATAACCCAACCCAATACCAAGAGCATAATCCCGGGGACTACCAAATCCCCCATCCGCGTCCAAATATCCAAAAGCTACCCCGTCGAGCCCAAGCGCTCCTAAGCATCTAGTCTACAACTAGCTAGCTTCATAATCACAATACCTGTAAAAAGGTAAACAACGAGAGGGGTAAGCATAAAGCTTAGTGAATGCAATAATTATACATTATACATATACATATATAATATACCTACTTGCAAACACTTACACAAATACCTCATACACGCTAGCAATTTACAAGGCATACCATCGTAAAGTATATCGCTAAATCTCCAAGACCACAAGCTAGCACAAACAATAGCATATATAACTCGAACAATATAATATGCTACACTACAACACATAACCATGGTTAACCAATAGTACAAGGGAATGGTACTTCGAATTTCCCATCGGTGTTCCCAACAACCGTTAGTGTACAATGAAATATATCACTAACTCCTGAGTGGTATCGAACGCCCGAACTTTAAACCCACCCGTCACGTGTAATGTGGTATCGAACGCCCGAACTTTAAACCCACACTTCACGCCCACACACATATATGACATGGTATCGAACGCCCGAACTTTAAACCCATATCATATAATGACTCGATGTGGTACCGACCGCCCGAACTTAAAACCCACATCGAATCTCGTACAAGTAAATACATTATATACACACATGTATAATCATTCCACTCACCTCGTGAACTCGAGCATTACAACCCATGCGCGAAATCTTCACCACACGCAACCGAGCAAGATTTTACATATAATACGCATATAGGTATACACATAATCAACATACAACCCCATTTGGACTCTCGACCCGCCCAAATGACAACAAGTGCAAAATACACCCTTTTGCACTTTTAACGCTACCCGAACGTCCAAAACTAACGAGACTAGTTCCCGCGTTCCCGAAATACCCAAATATGTCAACTTTAACCTCTAAACGCATAATAGCTCGTATTTTACACAAAACCCATTCCATGGTTGACCAAGTTTGACTTTATTGCTAAAACACCGAATTTTAACCTAAAATCACTTCTCGTGAGTAATTACATCAAAAGCATCATTTAACACTTAACAAATGCGTTTAACATCCAATTAATCCAATTTAGTGTCATTACCAAATTCGACCCAATCGAAGTCGACCCATTTTGACCTAAGTCTCAAAAACGCCCAAAATCACTAACGACTAGTGATTATATTACCAAAACACCAAATAACACCTAAAACAAGTATTTACATACTTAATTCACCCAAAACTTGACTCAAAATAGTGAGTTTCCATAAACCCTCTTCATCATCTAAATGGGTTTTACAAATAACAAACTCAAAACCCTAACATGAAATCTCAAATCAAACAATGAAATTCGGAGTTAGAACTTACCAACACTACCAAAATGTAGCTAAGAACGCAAGGAACAACTTTAAAACTCGCGACTTGACCCGATTCACCATTCTTCTTCCTCAATCAAAGCTTTCTCTCACTAAAACCTTATCCTCTCTCTAAAATTGGATGTGATGAAGTTGAGAGAGTGTTTAATGAGTTAGGATAAGCTTGAATCTGCTTTTGAGTCTCCAAAACCGGCCACAAGTGAAAAGACCAAAACACCCCAAAAGATTCCATTAAAATGGGTCAAAAAAGACATTACAGCGACATTTGTCGCGTTTCGCGACACTTTGTCGCGTTTCGCGACACCAGGACGCGACACGCGACACTCAAACGCGACAGAAAGACAGAAACCATGTATCAGAAGTTATCTCATTTCAGTCATGTTTGTCACGGATCACGACAGACCAGAAACGCGACAAAACACACCCGAACTCGACAGTTTACCTGATTTTCTCCAATTTCACTTTTAAAACATCCCAAAGTCCAACGTGGTCAACTAAGTACGTCCAAACCATTAATTAATCATTCTTGGACTTCAAATGACGCCCCGAGCGTCACGTTTAGAAAAACGGGGTGTTACAACTCTCCCCCACTTAAATTCGATCACGTCCTCGTGATCCTAGTCACTTAATCGATCGGAACCGCACTCTATGGTCCTCGAACAAACGTTTCGATCCGACTTCTACCACATTACTCATTAACCCGAAGGTTAATCCATTAACTAAATACACACTTGCACGCATTCCGAGACGTACAACACACAATATTCGAAGTCTATAACGATCACCTAGAATACACAGAATCACCTTGTATTCTCCTAACTCCTCTAAGCAATTCCTTTCAAAGAGTCACCTTAACAACTAAATCGTCTCCCGCGATTTATCAAAATCCACAAATCCGAGCACTAACACTTGCTCAATCCCACACATTGGAAAAACTCAACCAATCTCGTGCCGAGATATCGACTCCTTAGCGTACCCATACCAAGTACAATGCTAATAATCACAAACTTGCATTACCGCAACCAGCGGTATCTCTTGCACTCAACGTCAAAATACGGAAAACTCCATTAACCCTTCAAGTTCTCTCGACTAAATCTCGCAACAAGCTACATCCATAACTATATCACCCAACGCGATCTACTAGATCCACTACGCCGTGAACCAAGTCTTGCATTAGTCTAGATCGATAAGGATCCATGCCGCGTTAAACTTCGTACTTACAATGGTCCATAAACGCATCACTCAAACGGTCAATCACGAATGTTCTCTGAATCAAGAACCAACTTCCCCCGTCTGCACCACAGGGTCATTCCTTCAACGAAGGAATCTCGGTATCGCCAACTAATCACACTAGGGACACGAACTTTCCCATCAATCGACCCGCGCACGATCACCTGTCTCTGAATTAATCCAGGACGACGATAATACACCACGTGCTAAATAAATCATCAACACTCAATGCAGGGTTTCTCCCTTAAACCCTACAACGCATCCATACCCTACGGCTTCCTAGTACTAGCATGGAAACTATTCGTGTACTATAATCCTGTCAACGACGAATTATTATCCCAACAATTCGCAATTCGTCACACGACCCATAAAATATTCACCGACGTCGGGTGAACCCTCCTACCTAGACCGTCCATTAAGGATGGCCTTGACATTTCCATACAACCAACGGGTTGCATCACTAGGGAACACACTCTCGCAAACAAACAACAACCGCGTGTCTCGATGTGAGACAATCAGAACCGGCGCTCCCCGCCTCGCAACCACCCACAAAGTGGAATAATCCACTGAAAATTCTCACGGTCACATTTCCCGACAGGGAAAATACAGTATTCACTACCATCTCAAACTCGTACTCACTCGACAGTACTATCCGAGTTTCACACCAACCCAAATTTGTATCACGAGAGTACCCGCAATAACAGTTACATTCTCTCACTTCCGTGATCTCAAACTTCACACTTGGTCTCATACCGCACTTGATATTGCACGACCACATTACACAAGAAGACTTACGCTTCACTTGATCTAATACCACCGGAGATTCCTCGGGAGGCAGTAAAACTCCCCCACTTAGGATTCAGCTCCACACTTTCACCACCAAGATGATAACATCCCGCGGAATTGTTATTCCAAAACACACATGACTATTTTCACCATTGGTCATATACTCCGAATCACCACGAATTCGCTTCAGGCTCTCAGAGCCGACATACACATTCGTTGGGAATGTCGTACAAGCGACGACATCACACCTTCATACCTCAAATCACCATTTACAGCTCTTCATCGTTCGCATAACAAACTTTACCAAAGTCCCACGTACGCCTCTAAGCAATAGCATATACCACTCTGCTTAATCAGTCATGCATCTCAGTCGAGATCACCCGACCTTCCACGCAAAGAACCTTTATCAATAATTGCTCACTCTCACGGAGAAGAGTGACCAACCCGACACAATAATTGCATCGACCGTAATATCAACACTTCATCATAACCTTCGGTCTAACCGACCCTTAAGTCCGTCACCGGTTCACCGGTCATCTTTACTCGTCTAACACTTAAAAGCAACAAGATTCGCTCATCCGTCACTTCCTAAGATTATTTACCAAAATGCTCTTAAACTTCGACTTTCGCAACCGTCGAATTACTATCACCCATCGATCACTATTGCAATCTCCGCTGCTCCCAAGGGTATCTCACGGGAACCCTAAGCATAAAGTGATCACACTATCACCGGAGTTGAACATCACACTTTGCAGGTATAAAGGGGCACCTGACGCAGTGTCATGCAGACTCCCTCCACAATCTACCGAAATTTAGAAACTCGATCATTGGGTTCCATACGCTCGATGTCGCCCATCTCTCCATAATAATGACCCGAAGTCATACTTATCCGAAAAACCTTACAGTTTATTGTCTCATCGAAAGTTTCTAGCGATCACACGCTACCCACAATTTCCACAAGGCCAAAACGATATAGCCTAACGAAACCTTTCATCCAACACTAAGGAGATGCTTGGAAACACCAAGTCTTACATTCCTTCCACACCTCGATAAAACCACTACTACAAGGGGTATTCCATTAGGAATGTTACCCTATAATCCACAACACACTAACGCAATCAACATTATACGGGTCCCATTCCCATGAGTTTAATGACTCGAAGACTCCTCGATTCGCCAATTCCAAGGCGACTCACAACAAGAATCCTAACACGATTCTCTAACCACACACTATACCGAGTGTAACCCAAAACTACAATCATTAGACTTGTCGCATTCCATTACGGAATTCAAGTCCTCGTCACACACACGCACACGTAAATCGGTCATCGTAGTTACGATGAGTAACTACAATGAATGACAATCTCAAAATGCACCCACTACTTAGTGTGACTAAGCACGCACCAAACTCGTGAGTTGGCTCACTCACTTAGCTAAACGAATCCACCGTAACACTTCCCGACTCGCAAGGAACTCGATGTGACAACAAGCACATCACCCGAGACAACTATAACCTAGGAACCATAAAAAGATTCCTCACTCATCCCGATTCTACCCCAACCATGCCATGTTTCCTCCGTTTGGTACTTGTCATGTCATGCTTGATATCAAGATACACTTTCGTAATAATGGTGATCAATCACTATTACAAATGCGTACCTTACCATTTTCACATGGTCACGCAAAGTACTTACCTGGACTGACGCAACATTCACACAAGATAACACGCGATAACTCCTAGTACCCGAATGACCAAAGTCCTTACCGCGAACTTGATCACTCAAAACTGTCAATTATTCGAATCTCTCCAATAGTTTCGTCCCTAAGACACCGTACAATTTGATACCTGTATATATATACACATATATACAATATAATAATAAATATACACAAGTACACCGCAACACAAGTCAACCTACAACCTAGGTGACTATCACTAAAACAACGTCCAAGTTCGCCTACTTACTTTAGGCACTAGCAATCTAAGGCACTAATTTACACACGAAATAAGGCCCCACATAATTTCACATTGGACAAGCACAAGTCCTAGTTAGTCACCTACTCTAAGGCACTAACAATTCTCAATCTGACCCGTGTTCCTACAAGTCCCGCAAATAACGCACAACGGCCAATAAGTCTAAGACTAGGCACCTATTTCAAGGTCACCTAATTCCCTTAGACTATGCTCTGATACCACTTTTAACAACCCCAATCCGTTTAACCAAAAACGGAGTACATTTTTTTTATTAGTTAAGTCCCATTAATACAATACATTTTCAACTCTATTTTAATCGAAACATAACATCGTAATGATACGCTTAATAATCTATCATGACCCTTGGCACACAAAATTACACTTTACAAAATCATTTGTAATAATGACCCGATCACGAGAAATACGGGTTAAGACTCAATAACCCAACCCAATACCAAGAGCATAATCCCGGAGACTACCGAATCCCCCATCCGCGTCCAAATATCCAAAAGCTACCCCGTCGAGCCCAAGCGCTCCTAAGCATCTAGTCTACAACTAGCTAGCTTCATAATCACAATACCTATAAAAAGGTAAACAACGAGAAGGGTAAGCATAAAGCTTAGTGAATACAATAATTATACATATACATATATAATATACTGTGATGACCCGGAAATTTCTGACCAAATTTAAACTTAATCTTTAACGTTTCCGACACGATAAGCAAAGTCTATGAATTTGAATCTCAAAATTTTGAACTATACAATTACCCTTCGACTGTTCTCGATGATTCGCGAACAATTATATGTAAATAGATACCTATATATACTATAACCTAAAAGCGTAATAAGGTATTAATTGTATGATACCGTACATTGAACTTATTGGTTTATATATCTATTTGAATATATATGATAAGTTGGAATAGTAATTGTATGAATAACTTGCGACGTATATTTAAAACGTGGTTATGAATATTGAATATAATTAGTTCTAGAAAACTAAATTTTATAATATTTATATATGAAATGATAAAAATTTACTATTAAACGATGCTTTTTCTATTTAAAAATTTTACGTATTAAGTCGTTTTATTTTTATGATATAATTTTTGTAATTTTTTTTTAAGAAACGAAGTTAAATTAAAAATGTACAATTTGTAAAGCATAACGTACAACAACGTGTAGCTTAAATAGTTGAATTTAAATTAATTCATTTACTATTCATTGAATAGTAAATGAAACGAAATTAATTAATTTACTATTCACATGAAAGTGACATGATAGAAATTATTAATTATAAGTTACATAATATAACCCTGAAGTATTTAATAAATACGACTTTTTTTAAACATTTACGATTCAAATTTGATTCTAAAATATATTATTATATTATTATATTTTATTTCAATATTATTATATTATTATATATATTATATTTAAATATGTCGACAAGGAAAACAACAAAAATGATTATTATTTTATTATTTTATTATATTATATTAATGTTTTATTATATTATTAAATTTAAAATATCTACATCTATATCTCTATATATATACGCATATGGATAGATAGATGGATTACACTCAATCATTTTTTTTTTATAAAACACACTTGTTACTTCATAGTATCAATATTTTATTATTATACTTAATATTATTATTATCAATTTTATTACTATTAGTATTATTATTTTTATGATACAAAAATAATAATATACATAAAATACAACGACGGGGTTATGTTCGGGTGATTTTGAAAACGAGTTTCAAGTGGGTTATAGCTAAGGAGGTTATGGATAATGTTCGGGTGTATTGTTCGTGAATCTCAGACCAACTATGCATTCGTTGTTGTCATTGCATCTACATATTTTGCCTACAATATTGAACCACAATATTGAAATGTGAGTTTCATAAGAACCCTTTTTCTCTCAATATTTTTGGGCTGAGAATACATGCAAATGCTTTATTAACTGATTTACAATATTTATATGGGTGAGTTTCATATGATCCCTTTTACTCTCTACATTTTTGGGCTGAGAATACATGCAAATACTTTATTAACCGATATACAATATTTATATGCGTGAGTTTCATATGATCCCTTTTACTCTCTACATTTTTGGGCTGAGAATACATGCAAATGCTTTATTAACCGATATACAATATTTATATGCGTGAGTTTCATAAGATCCCTTTTACTCTCTATATTTTTGGGCTGAGAATACATGCACTTTATTTTAAACGCAATGGATACAAGTACATACTAAATTCTACACTGAGTTTGAACCGAAAATCCCTTAGCTTTGGTAACTAGTAACTGCCAGTTATAAGAACTGGTGGGCGCGAGTAGTAGTATATGGATCCATAGGGCTTGATATCCCCGTCCGAGCTAGAGCACTAGCCTTTTAACGGACGTATGCTATTTGAGAAGCGTACACGTTGGTTTGTGTGTATTATTAAGATGATTATACAAAGGGTACAAATTATATATACGTTAAGTTTAGTTACCAGGGTGCTCAATTTCGTAGAATATTTTGATAACCATTTATGGAAGAAACAACTGAAATCTTGTGATCCATCTTTATATACAGATTATGCGAAACATATAAACTATGAACTCACCAACCTTTGTGTTGACACTTGTTAGCATGTTTATTCTCAGGTTCCCTAGAAGTCTTCCGCTGTTTGCTTATATGATATACAAGCTATGTGCATGGAGTCTTACCTGACATATTTTTCAAGAAAACGTTGCATTCACCAATTCATCACCATGTACCTTATTTGACTGTATTGTCAACGAAAGCACTATTGTAAACTATTATATACGGTGATTGTCTATATGTAGAAATCATCAGTTGTCGAAAACCTTTGATTTAAATATACATTTATGGTGTTCCTTTTCAAAAGAATGCAATGTTTACAAAACGTATCATATAGAGGTCAAATACCTCGCAATGAAATCAACGAATGACGTGTTCGTCCATATGGATTTGGAGCGATCGTCACAGTTGGTATCAGAGCGTTGGTCTTAGCGAATCAGGTCTTGCATTAATGTGTCTAACTGATAGATGTTAGGATGCATTCGTAAGTCTGGACTTTGACCGTGTCTGCATGTAAAAAGTTTTGCTTATCATTTCTTGTCGGAAATTACCTGTTTATCAATCTTACGTCTTGACACATGTTTTTGCATTTATTGCAAACACGGTGTATATACAAATCATATCCTATCATATCTACTACAGTGAATCTTATTTGGCGCTTTTCGAAATTTCCTCCGTAAATTACGGAATCCTTTTACTATATATACGTATGCGAGAAGACGAAGGTATCATCCAGTATTCAACCCTCAATTTATACCAAGAATCATTTCATAACTTTCTGTGAACACGTAAGATGGCCTCCTCGAATAGACCAAGTCCCTCCAACTCCGAAGACAGCGTGACGGGACCGCATCGACCGATCAACTACCGTGATTTCTTTAGAAAGTGGAGATGGGTTAGCGAAATACTTACCCTATGGAGAAATGAAGAAGGTACTCCATACCACGAGCCGAACCTACCGCCTAACGTCGGAGTACTCGATCCACTTACTGGCGAACCTGTTCGCAACACCGTTTATACTCTTTTTGCGAGAATTTTTTATCTTGAAGCTACCATTAACGGAACCAGAAAAGATATCCGACCTCACACCGATAACCAACCAGGGTTAGTAGAAGAAGTTAAAGAACTTCGAGCTCGAGTGTTAACTTTAGAGAGCACGGTACACAATTTACAAACACCAGCAGTATCACCAACACCAGTAACATCACCATCCTCAGCACCAACATCACTAGTACCACTGACAACAACACCAACAGTACCATTACCACCACCAACAACATCCACATCACACGCCTCAACATCACGATCTGTACCTCGGATATCAACATCATACGCACCATAGATACCAAGGAGTATCAACAACAATAAACGATGAAGTATTGATTCATAACTTCATCGGAGAAACATTCTACGGCGATTATGTAATTTCTAAAGTTTAGAGATTATCTATTCAAGCCTTAACCATAAATCAGATAGATTAGAAACCTTGATCGGAATAGTGAATGATTTACAAGTTAGACTTGTTATATCACAATAACAACAATACCCTTAGCCTCACCAGCACAGTCAGTGCTGTCAATATCGTTAGAATCGTCAGCACCTCTAACATCACAAGCTCCTCTAGGTCAAGAATTACCGTGGACATCATTACGAATCAATAACGCGTATATTGAATCAACGAGTTATAAAATAATAACTCATTCCCTCCGAAGAAATTATATGTATATCTTATATATATATAAATTTTAAACCCTAATAAATCTTTCTGTGCTAAGCTATTATGTATGAAACTTAACTACTCTGTTAATTCATATTACTAATATGATATGATGTACAACCTTCGTTAACTACAATCTCTGTTTCAATTCAATGAATTTCGTTTCATAATAAACCAAGTGTATTATTCAATAACATGGTTGATTTTACACTTTCATCTTCGATGCACTCGAAACTTTCTAGAAAACATCAATTGCACCTTGCAAAGTTAGCAAGAATTCCACGAATACCAACATCCTTTATTGAGGAATATTAATAAGAATAAATAATGAAGTATTGATTTCATTAGTGAAATACTCCGCGAAGATTATGCAATCTCTAATGTTTTAGAGATTATTCATTTCTAATTCAAGCCAAAAATCAAATGAGCTTAATATGATATTAACTCATTAAATCTGTATTACATCTGAAGAAAATATACATACATATATTTTCATAAAGACTGTAATAAAAATTCTTTTGTACAAAATGTTAATTGTGAAATCTTTAACGGGTAGGTAATACTCGGGAAATATATAAGTTCGCAATTAATATGTTAGATTGTACATTCTTCAACTTTGATTCACAAATCTATTAATCATGCTCACAATGATACCCAATCATCTCATACAAATTCAATTACACATTCTGATATTGACGGATCAGAATCCAATTCATAACTCTGAACCGGTGACATCATTCTTAGATCTCTACATCTTTCAAAGCTATACTTTGACTTCAAAACCGTGCAAGATCCTTTAGCGTTGTTTTTACCGAAAATAATCTTGCAATTCCTTTTCAAGGTATCTAGTGTTATCACCCTTGCAACCAGTAAATTTCGACCTTTCAGATTTGTAACCTTGACATATATGATATTGTTACCGGGGAATCTTTTATGTTCCACCACATTTACCAACAACTTCATTTGTTCTTGACCTTCTGAAAAATCCGTATACTCATTATAACCCTATCATGTACTCATCCACATCTCTTAACAATAATTTCCATACGAATTAAAGGAAATTAGCAATCAGTATTTTGAAATCTTGCAGCACCTCTACGCCAACAGTTACATACTTTGAATGTGAAGTTTCTGAAAAACACCCTGAACTGCGAACTAGTTTTAGAAATGCTGATGAAGCAGCAAAAACTGTAAACGACTTTAACAGTCAAAAGTTTGATGATAAAGAATGGTATGATGGTAAAGCTGAGAAAAGAGGAGGTTGGAACTGGAAAACGGATTGAGCAAAGTATGAAGGAGGATAAATCACAAAGATTGAACCTGCCTTCAAAGAATTCAAATGATTCAGTATCTGCCGAAGCCATTAACGAATACCTTACTCCTTACTCTAAAACCCTTACGGATAATATTCTTCATCATCATCTTATCTTGAATATTCTAAGATATCATCGTATCTTTCATTATAAATATCCTCAATATTTCTGAGGATAATTTCGTGACTATCTGAAATTATTCATTCCTTCACGCTATCTGTGTTACATCATAAAAGAAACTGTGTTAGTTTCTAAATTCTGAAAAATTCAAGTTTAAAATATGAATGTTATGAAGTAGTGTTGAGAACTGAAGCATGAATTAGTATAATATAATGACGTCAGGCCAACGTGATTATATTACAGTAAGTCATGCTGAGTTTCTAATGGAACGTGATGAAGGTTCACAGATCCCACCCTCATCATGAACCATGTTACATAACTCTTTCATTCTATTTAACCTCTAAAATTATCAAGAAAACATATTTCTTGATGATTCGGCCTTTTCCAGATATTCTGGTAATTTGACAAATCAAGATCGTGCCATTACAATTTCTTTCCTTGAACATTAATTATGTTCATTCCGAAATCCATACCTACGAATTCTGGACCATTATTCGCTTGACTTAAAGTCGGGAAGAGAGAACGAAAGCATGGAGCTCCGAAATATAACGGAGGATATAAAACCCTGGAACAACCCCGAAATTACAAACCGTGTATATCAATACGTATAGCAATATAAAGACACGGGAGAATGAAAAACACTATAACCCCAAGGTAATGGTAGAAGAAAGTAACTTCCTCTGGTGGTAGATGAAAAAGAAGAATGACAGATATGAAAGTTAGGAGTATATCAAGAATCAGAACTGGATTAAGCATTTCACAATCTGTTGAAAGTATGAAATAAGGAAGAAGATTATAGGAGTGGTGAAAATAAATGAAACGGAAGTGGTCAATTTATAGCGAAATATCAGATATAGCAATCGAGGTAGATTACGCATTCAATCAAAGGAAAACTTAATTTCCCTAATTCCCGAAGAATCAAATCTTATTTAGATTATGAAGATTTTCTATTCCTTAAATTCCGGAAATCAATCGTTACTACATCAAAAGTTAAGACGAATCTCTATTCCTTCAAATTCACTATTATGCGATAACTTCTCTCTTACGCTTCGAGTAATCGGATTGTTATATCCATATTATTCAACGGTGATAAAACTCTATTTATCGACTCATATACGTCATGAAAACATTGTTATTGTTAGCCATTACGACCTCACTCAAATTTCGGGACGAAATTTCTTTAACGGGGGGATACTGTGATGACCCGGAAATTTCTGACCAAATTTAAACTTAATCTTTAACGTTTCCGACACGATAAGCAAAGTCTATGAATTTGAATCTCAAAATTTTGAACTATACAATTACCCTTCGACTGTTCTCGATGATTCGCGAACAATTATATGTAAATAGATACCTATATATACTATAACCTAAAAGCGTAATAAGGTATTAATTGTATGATACCGTACATTGAACTTATTGGTTTATATATCTATTTGAATATATATGATAAGTTGGAATAGTAATTGTATGAATAACTTGCGACGTATATTTAAAACGTGGTTATGAATATTGAATATAATTAGTTCTAGAAAACTAAATTTTATAATATTTATATATGAAATGATAAAAATTTACTATTAAACGATGCTTTTTCTATTTAAAAATTTTACGTATTAAGTCGTTTTATTTTTATGATATAATTTTTGTAATTTTTTTTAAGAAACGAAGTTAAATTAAAAATGTACAATTTGTAAAGCATAACGTACAACAACGTGTAGCTTAAATAGTTGAATTTAAATTAATTCATTTACTATTCATTGAATAGTAAATGAAACGAAATTAATTAATTTACTATTCACATGAAAGCGACATGATAGAAATTATTAATTATAAGTTACATAATATAACCCTGAAGTATTTAATAAATACGACTTTTTTTAAACATTTACGATTCAAATTTGATTCTAAAATATATTATTATATTATTATATTTTATTTCAATATTATTATATTATTATATATATTATATTTAAATATGTCGACAAGGAAAACAACAAAAATGATTATTATTTTATTATTTTATTATATTATATTAATGTTTTATTATATTATTAAATTTAAAATATCTACATCTATATCTCTATATATATACGCATATGGATAGATAGATGGATTACACTCAATCATTTTTTTTTATAAAACACACTTGTTACTTCATAGTATCAATATTTTATTATTATACTTAATATTATTATTATCAATTTTATTACTATTAGTATTATTATTTTTATGATACAAAAATAATAATATACATAAAATACAACGACGGGGTTATGTTCGGGTGATTTTGAAAACGAGTT
The DNA here is from genome assembly GCF_046630445.1 of Rutidosis leptorrhynchoides. Taxonomy (NCBI): domain Eukaryota; kingdom Viridiplantae; phylum Streptophyta; class Magnoliopsida; order Asterales; family Asteraceae; genus Rutidosis; species Rutidosis leptorrhynchoides. The sequence continues at coordinate 73,856,044 of NC_092340.1, forward strand.
TCAAGTGGGTTATAGCTAAGGAGGTTATGGTTAATGTTCGGGTGTATTGTTCGTGAATCTCAGACCAACTATGCATTCGTTGTTGTCATTGCATCTACATATTTTGCCTACAATATTGAACCACAATATTGAAATGTGAGTTTCATAAGAACCCTTTTTCTCTCAATATTTTTGGGCTGAGAATACATGCAAATGCTTTATTAACTGATTTACAATATTTATATGGGTGAGTTTCATATGATCCCTTTTACTCTCTACATTTTTGGGCTGAGAATACATGCAAATACTTTATTAACCGATATACAATATTTATATGCGTGAGTTTCATATGATCCCTTTTACTCTCTACATTTTTGGGCTGAGAATACATGCAAATGCTTTATTAACCGATATACAATATTTATATGCGTGAGTTTCATAAGATCCCTTTTACTCTCTATATTTTTGGGCTGAGAATACATGCACTTTATTTTAAACGCAATGGATACAAGTACATACTAAATTCTACACTGAGTTTGAACCGAAAATCCCTTAGCTTTGGTAACTAGTAACTGCCAGTTATAAGAACTGGTGGGCGCGAGTAGTAGTATATGGATCCATAGGGCTTGATATCCCCGTCCGAGCTAGAGCACTAGCCTTTTAACGGACGTATGCTATTTGAGAAGCGTACACGTTGGTTTGTGTGTATTATTAAGATGATTATACAAAGGGTACAAATTATATATACGTTAAGTTTAGTTACTAGGGTGCTCAATTTCGTAGAATATTTTGATAACCATTTATGGAAGAAACAACTGAAATCTTGTGATCCATCTTTATATACAGATTATGCGAAACATATAAACTATGAACTCACCAACCTTTGTGTTGACACTTGTTAGCATGTTTATTCTCAGGTTCCCTAGAAGTCTTCCGCTGTTTGCTTATATGATATACAAGCTATGTGCATGGAGTCTTACCTGACATATTTTTCAAGAAAACGTTGCATTCACCAATTCATCACCATGTACCTTATTTGACTGTATTGTCAACGAAAGCACTATTGTAAACTATTATATACGGTGATTGTCTATATGTAGAAATCATCAGTTGTCGAAAACCTTTGATTTAAATATACATTTATGGTGTTCCTTTTCAAAAGAATGCAATGTTTACAAAACGTATCATATAGAGGTCAAATACCTCGCAATGAAATCAACGAATGACGTGTTCGTCCATATGGATTTGGAGCGATCGTCACATATACCTACTTGCAAACACTTACACAAATACCTCATACACGCTAGCAATTTACAAGGCATACCTTCACAAAGTATATCGCTAAATCTCTAAGACCACAAGCTAGCACAAACAATAGCATATATAACTCGAACAATATAATATGCTACACTACAACACATAACCATGGTTAACCAATAGTACAAGGGAATGGTACTTCGAATTTCCCATCGGTGTTCCCAACAACCGTTAGTGTACAACGAAATATATCACTAACCCCTGAGTGGTATCGAATGCCCGAACTTTAAACCCACCCGTCACGTGTAATGTGGTATCGAACGCCCGAACTTTAAATCCACACTTCACGCCCACACACATATATGACATGGTATCGAACGCCCGAACTTTAAACCCATATCATATAATGACTCGATGTGGTATCGACCGCCCGAACTTAAAACCCACATCGAATCTCGTACAAGTAAATACATTATATACACACATGTATAATGATTCCACTCACCTCGTGAACTCGAGCATTACAACCCATGCGCGAAATCTTCACCACACGCAACCGAGCAAGATTTTACCTATAATACGCATATAGGTATACACATAATCAACATACAACCCCATTTGGACTCTCGACCCGCCCAAATGACAACAAGTGCAAAATACACCCTTTTGCACTTTTAACGCTACCCGAAGGTCCAAAACTAACGAGACTAGTTCCCACATTCCCGAAATACCCAAATATGTCAACTTTAACCTCTAAATGCATAATAGCTCGTATTTTACACAAAACCCATTCCATGGTTGACCAAGTTTGACTTTATTGCTAAAACACCAAATTTTAACCTAAAATCACTTCTCGCGAGTAATTACATCAAAAGCATCATTTAACACTTAACAAATGCGTTTAACATCCAATTAATCCAATTTGGTGTCATTACCAAATTCGACCCAATCGAAGTCGACCCATTTTGACCTAAGTCTCAAAAACGCCCAAAATCACTAACGACTAGTGATTATATTACCAAAACACCAAATAACACCTAAAACAAGTATTTACATACTTAATTCACCCAAAACTTGACTCAAAATAGTGAGTTTCCATAAACCCTCTTCATCATCTAAATGGGTTTTACAAATAACAAACTCAAAACCCTAACATGAAATCTCAAATCAAACAATGAAATTCAGAGTTAGAACTTACCAACACTACTAAAATGTAGCTAAGAACGCAAGGAACAACTTTAAAACTCGGGACTTGACCCGATTCACCCTTCTTCTTCCTCAATCAAAGCTTTCTCTCACTAAAACCTTATCCTCTCTCTAAAATTGGATGTGATGAAGTTGAGAGAGTGTTTAATGAGTTAGGATAAGCTTGAATCTGCTTTTGAGTCTCTAAAACCGGCCACAAGTGAAAAGACCAAAACACCCCAAAAGATTCCATTAAAATGGGTCAAAAAAGACATTACAGCGACATTTGTCGCGTTTCGCGACACCAGGACGTGACACGTGACACTCAAACGCGACAGAAAGACATAAACCATGTATCAGAAGTTGTCTCGTTTCGGTCATGTTTGTCACAGATCACGACAGACCAGAAACGCGACAAAACACACCCGAACTCGTCAGTTTACCTGATTTTCTCCAATTTCACTTTTAAAACATCCCAAAGTCCAACGTGGTCAACTAATTACGTCCAAACCATTAATTAATCATTCTTGGACTTCAAATGACGCCCCGAGCGTCACGTTTAGAAAAACGGGGTGTTACATGAAGAGTCGCATACTTCAATTGGTCTTCTGGTATAAGAAGATGATCTTCGTGTTAGAAGATGGTGGCGATCGAAACCGAGATGGCCCAAGTTAGTAACTATGAGATTGGATTATCACTCAGCGGTGTTTTTTGGTGTCGAAAGACTTCACTTGCTCGTAGGCTAACGAGTGAAGTACGGCGTGATTCGGGTGTCTCATCCGACGGTATCAAAAGGAGTTAGTAATTGGCTAGTCTAGAGTTATTGTGGGTTTTGTTTAAAAATAGTGATGGGTTGATAAAATGGGTTGTGTTTAGATCATCCTTCAAGTGAGAGATTGTTGGATGTGTAAAGGATATCAAAACAACAAGAAAAGTGCGTTTTAGTGTTAAGGCGCGTCGTGGCTCATTAAGGCGCGTCATGGCTCAACACTTGGATTGAGGTTCGAAAGTTGCAATGCTGTCAGTTTCAAAATCATTCTTTAAGCTACGACGCGGCTCCTCTAGCCGCGGCGCGGCTTAAGCTATCCGGGAGCCTGACGAGAAAAAACACGTTTTCTTGCTCCTTAAGTTATTTCCTTGTTTAGATTTGCCTATATAAACAATCTATTGTAACCCTAACACATATGTGCATGAAATTAATAGTGAAAAATCTCTATTGTGCGCTCCTTGTTTTTGGAGTTGGGATATAACCACGTTAATGAAAGGACCCGTTCATATACATTATAAACGATTCACAATAGTTGATTACATCGCGAGGTATTTGACCTCTATATGATACATTTTACAAACATTGCATTTGTTTTTAAAAGACAAACTTTCTTTACATCGAAAATTGACAGGCATGTATACCATTTCATAATATCCACTATTCAACTATAAATTGACTTAATAATAATAATCTTTAATGAACTCAATGACTTGAATGCAACGTTCTTCGAAATATGCCATGAAAGACTCCAATTAATATCTTTAAAATGAGCAAATGCACAGCGGAAGATTTCTTTAATACCTGAGAATAAACATGCTTTAAAGTGTCAACCAAAAGGTTGGTGAGTTCATTAGTTTATCATAATCATTCATTTTCATCATTTTAATAGACCACAAGAATTTCATTTCCAGTTCTCATAAATATACGTCCCATGCATAGAGACAAAAATCATTCATATGGATTGAACACCTGGTAACCGACATTCACAATATGCATATAAGAATATCCCCATCATTCCGGGATCCTCCTTCGGACATGATATAAATTTCGAAGTACTAAAGCATCCGGTACTTTGGATGGGGCTTGTTGGGCCCAATAGATCTATCTTTAGGATTCGCGTCAATTAGGGTGTCTGTTCCCTAATTCTTAGATTACCAGACTTAATTAAAAGGGGCATATTCGATTTTGATAATTCAACCATATAATGTAGTTTCGATTACTTGTGTCTATTTCGTAAAATATTTATAAAAATTGCGCATGTATTCTCAGCCCAAAAATATAAAGGGTAAAAAGGCAAATGAAACTCACCATACTGTATTTCGTAGTGAAAATACATATAACTTCATTGAACTAGTGCAAGGTTGGCCTCGGATTCACGAACCTAAATTAATTATATATAATTATATGTTGGTCAATATTTGTCTAACAATTAGGTCAGGTCATAGTGTACCACAATCCTAATGCTCGAGACTAATATGCAAAAGTCAACAAAAGTCAATTTGACTCAAAATAATTTCTAAAATTTATACATGATTATAACATATTTTAAATATCGTCGTTTTATATTTTTAAATATTTTTAAAGATTTATTAGAGTAAATAATATAATTCATTTATTAATAAATAAAATTTTATATTAAAATTTATATAATAAAATATACTTTTATATATATTAAGTAATAAAATTTATAGGGTTCATTTAATATCATAAAGATAATATGATAGGTATTATTAAAGTAATTTATTACACGTAGTAAAATATGTTTGTATTACATATTTATTTGATAAAATAATATCTATAATGTTAGTAAGTAAAAGTTGTATTATTTTGTAATAATAATTATTATTATAAAAATATCAATATTTATAATTACTAAGGTGATATTATGATAAAACGATAATTCTAATTATGATAACTTTAATATTTACGATAATTTTTAATATTATCTTTAAAATAATAATTCTATTTAAAATGATAATAAAAATGATATTTTATAGTAACAATGACATTTCTATTAAAATGATAATTTTTGTTAAAATGATAATTTTTGTTAAAATGATAGTTTTGATACTAACGATACTTTTAATAATAATAGTAATGATAAAAATAATAAGAACGATAATTTTATCTAAATCAATATCTTATAATATTTTAATTTCATCATGATACTCTTACTCATTATTTCCTAATCGTTTCGTTTAATAGCTTTTAATCGTCTTTTATATTGTGCTCATAATAATGATAATAATAGTAATCAAAATAATTAGGTGTTACTAATATTAGTTTTAATTACAATAATACTAATAATGATAATTACTATGACATTATTAACGATAATGATAATATAATAATAATAATAATAACAATAACCATTTTTAAATAATGATATATATATTAATAATGATAATAATAATAATAATAATAATAATAATAATAATAATAATAATAATAATAATTAGATAATAATAATAATAATTAGATAATAATAATAATAATAATAATACTAATTATAACTTTAATGATAATAACGATAGTAATAATAATAAAAAAACAATTTTTAATGATAAATCCTTTTATTGATAAAGATAATAATAATAATAATAATAAGATAAAACTAGAACGACGATAATAACGACGATAATAATAATCATTTTTAATAATAATACAAAAATTCGATGGACTATAACTTCAAATCCGTTAATCGAAATCATTCGATATCTAAATAAAAAGTTCTTAATTTTTCGCTAGCTTTCCAATGACATGCATATCTTATACCTTATCTCAGTCGCATTTATAACTAATTCAGGATTCAACATAATCTAACTAAAGGCAATATCAAAAGTACAAACATGCATAATCCTATATACTCGAGCACTAGTCAGGGATACACTATTAGTATGTAAAAGTTAAATTATGAGTACTCACGTATCAATATTGAGATTCAATATTGCAGGAAAGGTACGTAGACGCAACGGAGATGATAAACACTATATTGACCTCATGAGCATACCCATGAACCATACCCAATCACCTCCATAGCTATAACCCATAATTTCCTTAATCCAATCCCACTCGAAAACCAATTTCGAAATCACCCGGACCGCACTCCGACGTAATATTTTATGTATACTAATAATATCTTGAAATAATACGGAGTAAATATATATATGTAAATCGATTGAAAGAGTTTAGAGAAAAATATTTTCAAGTTTCTATGAAATAATGAAACCTATTGAATTCTATTTATAATAGATTTTTGAATTATTAAATTGAATTATTAAAGTATGAATTATTAAAGTGAATTATTAAAGTATGAATTATTAAAGTGAATTATTAAAGTATGAATTATTAAAGTGAATTATTAAAGTATGAATTATTAAAGTGAATTATTAAAGTCAAAGTAAAGTAAAAAATAAAGTAAAGGTAAAGTTTAAGTATAGTAAAAGTATAAAACTATGTACGTATAATACGCGTATAAATATATATAATATTAATTTAAATCGTTATATATATTTAATAAAATAAAATATAAATATCGTTATCTTTATCATACTGGTTAAGTAATGAGTTGTCAAAAGTGGTTCTAGATATTTATAAAAGTTATATACGTTTTAATAATAAAGTTCTTTTTAAACTGAAAACGTTTTTGTACGTTTGAAACTAAATCAAATAAATATAATAATTTTGTTTTCCAAAACCAAATATATTTTTAAGAATCATTTTGTTTAAAGGTTAAAATAATGGAAATCGTTATATCATAAAACGTTTTAGAAAAGTAGAATCATATATATTCATAATAGGTTTCAAGTTTTTAAATTACAGTCTGTTGGTGAAGCATGGGATAAAGTTCAAAGGTTAAATAAACGTATGAAATCATCTTAATGAAAAATGTCGAGTTACTTACTTGTCGATATCCAACATCTAAGTTAGTTACACTTCACGTTCTTACTTATAAATCACTTTACCATTTTCCGAATGTTGTAAAAAAGAATAGATTTCTTAAATCACAGTGGACCTCATAACATAGACCCGTAATCATATCACAATGTATCTGATAAATTAATCATTTGATATTATCTTCTAATTCCATTGATAAACATATTGAAACAAATACGTTCATGTAAAGTATTATACGTTTAATACTTTATTAATATTCTCAAGTTATAATATATATACATATATATACATATTTATTTATATATAACGGTTCGTGAATCGTTGGAATTTGGTCGAGGTTATAATGAATGCATGAACACAATTTAAAATTCTTGAGATTTAACTTAACAAACTTTGCTTATCGTGTTGGAATAATATAAAGATAAAGTTTAAATTTGGTTGGAAATTTCCGGGTTGTCACAGTACCTACCCGTTAAAGAAATTTCGTCCCGAAATTTGAGTGGAAAGGTCGTGAATGATAATAAGTATGTTTTCATGATGCATACAGGCTGAAAATTAGAGTTTTATCATCAGCGAATAATTTGGATAAACAATCCATTTATATGAAGAGTACGAATGAAGCTAACATAGAAGAGTGAAATGAGTAAGTGTAGATTCATCTTATCATTTGACTTAGATATGATTGATTTCCAGATTTCAAGGGATTTGAAGAAAATCTTTGTAATAAGATTTGATTCTCCGGTAACAAAGGGAATTAGGATCCGCTTTAAATGCGATCGTCCATTTTAATTGTTCTGTCAGAAATTTTCTTATAAATTCACCTCCTTCGTTTTCTTACAACTCACACCTTCTGTTGATGCATTTTATGCAAGTCCCTAGACATCTACCCACGTCCATTGCAGGTACAACAGTTTACAGGCCACCATGATCGTTCGTTATTATCCTATCCGTGTTTGTATGTGGTTACAGGAACTGCAGGAACGAGATTTGGATGTTTGACTATGTTAGACTTAGTCAGACGTCCGAGTGAAGCCTCACTCGTACGGCTGACAGGCTCATACGCACGGTTGATGCTGAGCTAAGTCACAATTACAACCTAAATGAGAAGACACGAGTGAGTGATCACCCGTACGGCTGATGAAGCCAACTCATATGTGTGATGGATGAATCATGCGGGTGAGTCAATAGCAGGGGTATATAAAGTCTTATGTTCTTCATTTTAGGTTAAGCCTCTCATTTGTTACACACACTCAGATCTGGTGATCTCCTCCGATTCTCTCTCAACCCAAATCACCCAGGTGGTGAATAATAGCTCTAAGTGTTGATCTAATCACAATTGATTTAGTTGTGGTATGACTAAATTAATCCCAAAAAGCTTAACCTATTCACTAGAGGGTTTGATTCACTTATTCCATCATTGTGTGAGTTAAATCTGTTGATTTCTAAGTTCCTAGTCATGTTTCATCACATTCTATTCTTTCCCCCTCAACTCATATTTTAAAGTATTCATCAATATGCTCCATCCAGTTCTGATTCTCGATATACTTCTAACTTTCATATCGGTCATTCTTCTTTTTCATCTACCGCCGGAAGAATCTATTTACTTCTACTATACTCTTGGGTTTATAGTGTTTCTAGTTCTCCCGTGTCTTTATATTGCTATATGCATCGATATATATGGTTTATAACTTTTGGTTTGTCGTTGGGCTTTATATCTTCCCTTATATTTCAAAGTCTCTGTTTCTATCTTCTATAATCATTGTCATCCACAGTTAATGCTCTCTTTTATTTGCTGCAATTTATACCCCAATTTCTATTTCGGAGTTTTGTCCTTTCGTTTCTTCTTCTTGCGATTAAGCACCGCTTGTAATGGTCCAGAATTTGCAGATGTGAATTTTGGAATGAACATTGTTAATGTTCTAGGAAGAAAATTGTAATGGCACGATCTTGACTTGTCAAATTACCAGAATATCTCAGAAAAAGCCGAATCATCAAGAAATATTTTCTTGATATTTTAGAGGTTAAATAGAATACAAGAGTCGTATAACATGGCAAATGATGATGTTATGATCTATAAATCATCACGTTCCATTTAGAAACTCAGCATGAATTACTGTAATATAATCACGTTGATCAAGTGTCATTATATTATACTAACTCATGCTTTAGTTTCCAACACTACTTCAAAAATATTCATATTTTAAACTCAAAGGTTTACAGAGTATAGGAACTAAACAGTTTCCTTTTTGATGTAATACAGATAGCGCAAAGAGATAAATGATTCCAGATAAGAATAGTTATAGAAATATCTTCAGAAATATAGAGGATATTTATAATGAAAGATACGATGATATCTTAGAATTTCTAATATCAGAGGATGATGAAGTATGTTGTCTGTAAGGGTTTAGTGTCAGGAGCAAGGTATTCGTTAATGACTTCAACAGACACTGAATCATTTGGATTCTTTGAAGGCAAGTTCAGTCTTTGTGATTTGTCCACAGCCTCCTTCATACTTTGCTCAATCCGTTTTTCAGTTCCAAAACTTCTCTATTTCTGAGCTTTGCTAATACACTAATCTTTATCATCAAACTTTTTACTGCTAAGGTCATTTACAGTTTTTGTTACTTCATCAGCATTTCGAGAACTAGTTCGCGGTTCAGAGTGTTTTTCAGAAACTTCACATTCGAAGTATGTAAGCCTTGGAAATAGACGTTATGTATAATTGTTGGCGTCAACATGCTGTGAGATTTCAAAATACTGATTTCTAATTCCCAATGATTCATATGGCAATTCTCGTTACAAGAGGCAGATGAGTAAATGATGAGGTTTCGATAAATATAATGATTCTTCGGAATGCCCAAGATCAGTGAAGTTGTTGGTAAGTTTATTGCTAATGTGGTGGAATATGAAAGGTTCTCCGGTAACAAAAGGGTAATCACATATATCAAAATTATGATAAGGCTACTCCGAATGAAAAAATCGAAGTTGTCTTGCTGGAGCTGTGATATAATTTGCTACTTTGCAAAGGAATTGCAAGGTTATTTTTGCTAATAAATGCCAAAAGATCTGACACAGATATGTGTTGAATTATGACTTTGGTTTCGAGAGCTTTTTAAGTACATAACTGTGGGTAATATGTGGTTGGATCATCATATCGATTGCTCATTATTTGAAGTGTCTTCAGAGATTTTTGAAGGGTTTGAACACAGATTGTAATCGTTTGTATACATTTGATGTTCTAACACACTTTTGAAGTCAAAGTATAGCTTTGAAAGATGTAGGAATCTAAAAGTGATGGTACCGGTTATATCTCAAATTGAATTCTGAGATTTTAAAATCAGAATATGTAATTGGGTTTGAATGAGTATGGTTGTTTTGATTTCTATGAAAGAATGTATATTATTGTGAAAGTAGGAAGTATAATTGATAATTTGCTTAATCTAATTCGAAGAATGTAACAAATTAATTGTGAATTTATATATATCTCTCGGGTATTACCTACCCGTTAAAAAAAAATTCACAATTAATATTTTGTACATAAGAATTTTATTACAGTCTTTATGAAAATATATATGTATATATTCTTCTCAGATGTAACATAGATTTTAATGAGTTAATACTAAATTAAACTCATTCGATTTACGGTTGGAACTAGAATTGAATAATTCCTTTAAGGCTTTAGAGGTTACATAAGTATTTCTTCAATAATATTGAAATTATGAATCAATACTTCGTTATTTGTTGAGATGTGATGCTGGTTTTTGTTAAATTCTTGTGAACTTCGCAAAGTACGAATGATGTTATCTGAAAAGTTTCGGTTACATCAACGATGAAGTGTAAAATCAAATATATACTTGATTTATTAGGAATTGGAATTTGTTGAATTGAGACAGAGATTGTAGTTAACGATGGTTAAGTCGCGGGTGAGGGACGTACATTATTGCATATTTGTAATATGAATTAACCGAGTAGTTAAGATTCACACACAATAGCTTTAACACGGAAAGATTTATTTTTTTATTTCAAAATATATATATATAAAATATATATATAATTTCTTCGGAGGGATTGAGTTAATTCTTCATAACTTGTTGATACAATATACACGTTATTGATTCGTAATGATGTAAACAGTGATTCTTGAACTGACGGATTTTGTGATGTTATAGGTGTTGTTGATTCTGATGTTGACTATACTGACGATGCTGGTGACGCTGACGGTACTGTTGATGCTATTGGTAAAACAAGTTTAACTTGTTAATCACACGCCATTTTTGTCAGGGTTTCTACTCTTCCTTCTATCATTTTGGTTCGCTTAACTGATTTATGGTTAGAGCTAGATTAGATAATCTCTAAGACTTTAGAGATTATATAATCGCTGCGGAATGTTTCTCCAATGAAGTTATGAATTAATACTTCGTCAGTTATTGTTGTTGGTACTCCTTGGTATCTATGGTACGTATGACGTTGATACTCGTGGGACAGATTGTGAAGTTGAGGTTTACAACGCGGTTGTGGTTGGAGGTGGTAATGGTACTGTTGGCGTTGATGATGGTGGTACTGGTTATGTTGCTGATGCTGCTGCTGGTGTTTGTAATCTCTGAACCATATTCTCCAAAGCCACTACCCGAGCGCGAAGTTCATTGACATCTTCTATTATTCCAGGATGATTGTCGGTCAGAACGAGCGGATAAATAAAATCTAGAATTTGATGTAGTATATAATCGTGACGAGATACCCTGGAAATGAGAGAGAAAATGGTGTCTCGAACAGGTTCCGGTAAGTGCTTCAGGTTCTTCGCCAAGAGGGCAATGTGGTGGATGGAAAGGATCGCCTTCTTCTTGTTTCCAATGATTGAGGAGGCTACGTACCCATCCCCAATTCATCCAGAATAGGTGATGACTGATTGGTTGATCCATTCCGGTCACACTGCTTTCGGAGCTTGAGTGAGATTCTATTTCGGAATCCGAGTGACTTGAACTGATGACAAATTCCATTTCGTACGATTGGATAAAGGATTTTTCGATATAAAATGATTTTTCGGCTATCAGGTGGTATTCTATTTACCTAGGATATCTATATATAGAGATCAAAAGATTTCATAGATTACGGAGGAATTTGCGGGATATGTCAGGCAAAGTTTAAAGTAACAGATACGATAAGATATGATTTAGCAGATACGCTAAGATATGAATTTTGTCTATACACTACTCATGCAATTAATGTAGTAAGACGTGTCTAGACTAATAATAATAAGCAGATAATTTCCTATGGATGATAAGTAGATGATTTTCGACTAGAAATGATAAGCAAAACTTTTGACATGCAGACACGGTCGAAGTCCAGACTCACTAATGCATCCTAACGACTTATCAGTTAGACACACTAATGCAGACCTGGTTCGCTAAGACCACCGCTCTGATACCAACTGAAAGGACCCGTTCATATACATTATAAACGATTCACAATAGTTGATTACATCGCGAGGTATTTGACCTCTATATGATACATTTTACAAACATTGCATTTGTTTTTAAAAGACAAACTTTCTTTACATCGAAAATTGACAGGCATGTATACCATTTCATAATATCCACTATTCAACTATAAATTGACTTAATAATAATAATCTTTAATGAACTCAATGACTTGAATGCAACGTTCTTCGAAATATGCCATGAAAGACTCCAATTAATATCTTTAAAATGAGCAAATGCACAGCGGAAGATTTCTTTAATACCTGAGAATAAACATGCTTTAAAGTGTCAACCAAAAGGTTGGTGAGTTCATTAGTTTATCATAATCATTCATTTTCATCATTTTAATAGACCACAAGAATTTCATTTCCAGTTCTCATAAATATACGTCCCATGCATAGAGACAAAAATCATTCATATGGATTGAACACCTGGTAACCGACATTCACAATATGCATATAAGAATATCCCCATCATTCCGGGATCCTCCTTCGGACATGATATAAATTTCGAAGTACTAAAGCATCCGGTACTTTGGATGGGGCTTGTTGGGCCCAATAGATCTATCTTTAGGATTCGCGTCAATTAGGGTGTCTGTTCCCTAATTCTTAGATTACCAGACTTAATTAAAAGGGGCATATTCGATTTTGATAATTCAACCATATAATGTAGTTTCGATTACTTGTGTCTATTTCGTAAAATATTTATAAAAATTGCGCATGTATTCTCAGCCCAAAAATATAAAGGGTAAAAAGGCAAATGAAACTCACCATACTGTATTTCGTAGTGAAAATACATATAACTTCATTGAACTAGTGCAAGGTTGGCCTCGGATTCACGAACCTAAATTAATTATATATAATTATATGTTGGTCAATATTTGTCTAACAATTAGGTCAGGTCATAGTGTACCACAATCCTAATGCTCGAGACTAATATGCAAAAGTCAACAAAAGTCAATTTGACTCAAAATAATTTCTAAAATTTATACATGATTATAACATATTTTAAATATCGTCGTTTTATATTTTTAAATATTTTTAAAGATTTATTAGAGTAAATAATATAATTCATTTATTAATAAATAAAATTTTATATTAAAATTTATATAATAAAATATACTTTTATATATATTAAGTAATAAAATTTATAGGGTTCATTTAATATCATAAAGATAATATGATAGGTATTATTAAAGTAATTTATTACACGTAGTAAAATATGTTTGTATTACATATTTATTTGATAAAATAATATCTATAATGTTAGTAAGTAAAAGTTGTATTATTTTGTAATAATAATTATTATTATAAAAATATCAATATTTATAATTACTAAGGTGATATTATGATAAAACGATAATTCTAATTATGATAACTTTAATATTTACGATAATTTTTAATATTATCTTTAAAATAATAATTCTATTTAAAATGATAATAAAAATGATATTTTATAGTAACAATGACATTTCTATTAAAATGATAATTTTTGTTAAAATGATAATTTTTGTTAAAATGATAGTTTTGATACTAACGATACTTTTAATAATAATAGTAATGATAAAAATAATAAGAACGATAATTTTATCTAAATCAATATCTTATAATATTTTAATTTCATCATGATACTCTTACTCATTATTTCCTAATCGTTTCGTTTAATAGCTTTTAATCGTCTTTTATATTGTGCTCATAATAATGATAATAATAGTAATCAAAATAATTAGGTGTTACTAATATTAGTTTTAATTACAATAATACTAATAATGATAATTACTATGACATTATTAACGATAATGATAATATAATAATAATAATAATAACAATAACCATTTTTAAATAATGATATATATATTAATAATGATAATAATAATAATAATAATAATAATAATAATAATAATAATAATAATAATAATAATTAGATAATAATAATAATAATTAGATAATAATAATAATAATAATAATACTAATTATAACTTTAATGATAATAACGATAGTAATAATAATAAAAAAACAATTTTTAATGATAAATCCTTTTATTGATAAAGATAATAATAATAATAATAATAAGATAAAACTAGAACGACGATAATAACGACGATAATAATAATCATTTTTAATAATAATACAAAAATTCGATGGACTATAACTTCAAATCCGTTAATCGAAATCATTCGATATCTAAATAAAAAGTTCTTAATTTTTCGCTAGCTTTCCAATGACATGCATATCTTATACCTTATCTCAGTCGCATTTATAACTAATTCAGGATTCAACATAATCTAACTAAAGGCAATATCAAAAGTACAAACATGCATAATCCTATATACTCGAGCACTAGTCAGGGATACACTATTAGTATGTAAAAGTTAAATTATGAGTACTCACGTATCAATATTGAGATTCAATATTGCAGGAAAGGTACGTAGACGCAACGGAGATGATAAACACTATATTGACCTCATGAGCATACCCATGAACCATACCCAATCACCTCCATAGCTATAACCCATAATTTCCTTAATCCAATCCCACTCGAAAACCAATTTCGAAATCACCCGGACCGCACTCCGACGTAATATTTTATGTATACTAATAATATCTTGAAATAATACGGAGTAAATATATATATGTAAATCGATTGAAAGAGTTTAGAGAAAAATATTTTCAAGTTTCTATGAAATAATGAAACCTATTGAATTCTATTTATAATAGATTTTTGAATTATTAAATTGAATTATTAAAGTATGAATTATTAAAGTGAATTATTAAAGTATGAATTATTAAAGTGAATTATTAAAGTATGAATTATTAAAGTGAATTATTAAAGTATGAATTATTAAAGTGAATTATTAAAGTCAAAGTAAAGTAAAAAATAAAGTAAAGGTAAAGTTTAAGTATAGTAAAAGTATAAAACTATGTACGTATAATACGCGTATAAATATATATAATATTAATTTAAATCGTTATATATATTTAATAAAATAAAATATAAATATCGTTATCTTTATCATACTGGTTAAGTAATGAGTTGTCAAAAGTGGTTCTAGATATTTATAAAAGTTATATACGTTTTAATAATAAAGTTCTTTTTAAACTGAAAACGTTTTTGTACGTTTGAAACTAAATCAAATAAATATAATAATTTTGTTTTCCAAAACCAAATATATTTTTAAGAATCATTTTGTTTAAAGGTTAAAATAATGGAAATCGTTATATCATAAAACGTTTTAGAAAAGTAGAATCATATATATTCATAATAGGTTTCAAGTTTTTAAATTACAGTCTGTTGGTGAAGCATGGGATAAAGTTCAAAGGTTAAATAAACGTATGAAATCATCTTAATGAAAAATGTCGAGTTACTTACTTGTCGATATCCAACATCTAAGTTAGTTACACTTCACGTTCTTACTTATAAATCACTTTACCATTTTCCGAATGTTGTAAAAAAGAATAGATTTCTTAAATCACAGTGGACCTCATAACATAGACCCGTAATCATATCACAATGTATCTGATAAATTAATCATTTGATATTATCTTCTAATTCCATTGATAAACATATTGAAACAAATACGTTCATGTAAAGTATTATACGTTTAATACTTTATTAATATTCTCAAGTTATAATATATATACATATATATACATATTTATTTATATATAACGGTTCGTGAATCGTTGGAATTTGGTCGAGGTTATAATGAATGCATGAACACAATTTAAAATTCTTGAGATTTAACTTAACAAACTTTGCTTATCGTGTTGGAATAATATAAAGATAAAGTTTAAATTTGGTTGGAAATTTCCGGGTTGTCACAGTTAAATCCCGTGTCGTTTATTTATCGTTTTGCTTTAATTATTCGTTTGTCGTTCGTGGGTTAGTGATTAGTATAAATCACTTGTTTTGTTTAGGTCCTAAATCCTAACAAAAATCATATGTTTGTTCTAATTAAACTATTTTTGATGCTTGTTAAGATGCTTCTATTCACATATCATATCATATACTAATACTTCAAATTAAATTCAATTAAACCAACAATAGTTCAAATGCTTGTTCCGATTCAGTATCACTCCATATTAATTGTTCCGATTTGGGTGTTTGTCCATATGCTTATCCATCCTATCAATACTCCAAATTAACATCAACAACAACAACATTGAAAAAGAGGAAATTGTTTCCGACGTTGACTTACTTTATATCTGTTGACGATGAACACTAAATTGTTCAAATCTGGTTTGCGTTTTGATAAGGTTCATCATAATCGTTCATAATTGGTAAGGTCTGAACGATAAATAATCTGCTTGTTCCAATTTGGTTTATTAAGGTTCATGTTTGTTTGTGGATGGTAAGGTTCAAAATTGGTAGGTACAGAAAAAAGCAGTATAAATAATTGCGATGAGTATTGGTTAGATTTGTTCGATTGCATAGATTTGATTTTAGGTTTTTTAGTTGAACTCTTTTGCTATACGTAGTCGAATATGGTAAATGTGATATGCTTATTTTGTAGTATAAATTGCCGTCGAGTATAGTAAATATGGACACCATGCACCATGCAAGCCCAACAAGTACCGTACGTGGTGGATGGTCGGAAGGAATTTTTTTTATAATTTCTTAAGTTTAATGACATATTTTTAAACACTTTGAAATTTGAAGGCAATTTGACTAATTTTTCATTGAAATGCCCCATAAGTAGGTCCAATAGTCATATTTATTGGACCATCCAATTTTTAGAACTGTTTGAATGGCCCATGATATGTTTGAATAGCTAAAGATGCAACCTTAACAATGTACATTTAGTTAATGTACATTACATAGTGTTTATTATTATTTCTTTCAGAACACAAATTTTCTACTTATTTTGCGAGGCGACTAATCTTATGACGACAACCTATTTGCGAGCTGACTAATCTTAAGACGACAACCTATTTGCAAGGTCCCTCACTTATTCTTAATATGATGGAATCTATAAATCATCATTCATATAAACAAGAATTACTAGAATCAAATAGTAAATACACACGAGATACATCAACAACAGTTTTACAAAAGTAGTTATTACAACTCAAATCTCACTGCACAAATTCGTTGATCATCGTCTTCCCTAAATTCCACCTCTCAATATTCTCTTTTACAATCAATCATGTAGAAATCTAGGAAATATATCATAAACCGAAGTAATTTAATTACTTATGTGATACTGAATATCTCCATTTTCTTGCTTAGCTCTGCAAGTTTTTTCGTTCTCACCATTTCGCTTTCGTTAACCAGCTGTGCAGTTTATGACAAATACATTTGTTAATTTTAAATTTAATTATATACTCCGTATTGATTATACTCAGCCCTTAATAATTTTTCAAAAATTTTTTTTTTTTCGAAAGGCAGAAAGATTAAAAGCACGAGCCCGCTTGGGGGGGACCCCTTACAAGAGCACGAGAATTAGAACATGACTTTGGACAAGGACAAACACAACACAAACGACTCAAATACAAGGCGAGAAGTAGGAGATAATAAATTTTTTTTTTTTTTTTCTTTCTTTCTCAATATACTAGTAAGAGAAGTATTTAGAATAGAGTACCTCCATTAATTTGGTAACAAGTTGAGCTTTTTCCTTGTTCTTCTCGTTGAATGCCTCAATTGCTTCTCTATACTCTTTTTCCTACAAAGTTATTTAGTATAACATATGATATACAGTCCTTAGTTTCTAATTATATATGATCATTAATTAATAATGAATGAATAATGATTTAAATTATTTAAATTTGGTGAAAAATAAACATCATTAAATATCTTTAACTTGTGCACTTGCACTATGTTCACGCGTTTAATTTTGAAGAGAAGGAAAAGTAAATGTAGAGATGGTGTTTCCGAGATTTATTTTGGAGAAAAAAGAAGGTCGATAAAAGAAAATTTAGTTAAATTATCTTCGGATCATTCCTTCCAGATTGAAAGCCAAACTAATAACTACAGTAATTACTCTTTTCCAATTATTACTAATCATTATCATTATCATTATCATTATCATTATCATTATCATTATCACTAATTACTATTACTAAATAATTTACTAATCACTAGTTACTATTACTGATTATAGTTACATTAAAAAGGAATATAATGATTATGTCACACCTTCTTTAGGCAATTCTGTCCCAACGACTTTAACTCTTTATTGACCAAATCAACCTTCTTTCTCACCATTAACCCTTCTTTCCACTTTGGATCCTCCAATGCTTCAAGATCCTACATTCATATTTATTTCAAATTTCACATTTTGGGAAACAATATTTTTAAATTCAAAGAAAACATAAAATAATTCAACTTTCACGTATATGATAAACGAGGGAGGAGAATATTGCACGTTATTTCGTGGAATCTTTAGCAACAATAGGTTATAATATATATAATCAAATTATTTTAATAATAATTTATATAATTACAATGTGCATATTGACTATTGATAAAATCTATATGTTTCTCATTAAACTATTGAGCTGATGGTATATATATAATCTATATTGAATGAAAAGTATCAATCATTTTTAAAATACTTAACAAAATTTCGAAGTTACTGCGTTGGGAAATTTTTTGTATTGATACATGATTTTTGCTATATAAATCAAACAAGATTATATATACTCCGTATATGTTTTAAGGCAAAACACAATGCCATTTTAGAAAATTAAAAAGAGGAAATCAGTTTGAATAAATAGTGTGAAATGACACTGTTTAACAAACAATGCCAAAGTCAATTGCATGGCTTTTAGTATGTGGAAGTCAATAAGTCATACGGAGTACAACAAATTCAACATTTGCTAGACATATCTAAAATATGTTTAGGGGTTAAATTTTGTAAAGTGACTTATATACAAGTATAAAATATCATTTTGAAATTTAACGTCTTAACCTTTTTATTCGTGCATTGTATCAGTTTTAGGTCTTCATTGATTGATGAGATACCCTAGCTTATATTTTTTCTTGTTTTTTTTTTTTTCTCTCTCTCTCTCTCTCTCCAAATTTCTTTATTTAACAGACACTTACATTGCGAATTTCAGCAAGCTTTTTGGTTTCTTGTTCTGCTCGACTTAATTGAGCAAGAACTTTTTCCTTAACTTCCATTTTCTTCTTTGTAATCTCTTCTTCTTTAGCTCTAAAAGCAAACAAGGCCGATTTAGACAACTCGTCATCACAATCCATCAACGGGCTTGCATTACAAGTGCTTAGTCCAACGCTTTTCATACGAATCATCTTTTTTGACGATTGTTGTTGTTGATCCAACGTTGTAGATAAGCATGCCATTTCGCAACAACGAATACTCTTTCGTTTGTTCAAAATATTGGCACTATTTTTCTTGTGTTAGAGACAGAGATGCTCTCACACTATGTTATGTGTTTAATATGAAGCCGAATTCTATAAGCTTTTATAATTTATAATAAAAGGTGTTGAATTGAGGTGGAAAGTACAAATTGCCCAACTCACAATACCAATATTTTACACAACAAAAGGAGAGACAAAATCATTACTATTACTATTACTTTTCTTCTTATTAGTTAATGGAAATATGGCGTTAACTTTACAAGTGTAACTTGAATATTTACAGAATTAAAACGTTGTCTGTTTATTATACAATTCATAAAGTTAAGATGTACTACTTGACTTTTATGATTTTGAATATAATTTGGCCGAAATACAAGATTGGCATACCTTATGGAGTAGTATTTACTGTATTATTCTTTTTTGTCATTCGTATAAAGAGTGGTGTGTGGATGTTAAGAAAAGAAAAAGAAAAAGAGGAGCTTTATAAATAGTGGACAAACAAGGGATCACCTACTTAAATAACTAACTCTAAAGGTTGCTGAATCTTGAGAATATATTTCAAAAAATTGGCGGGTAGTAATAAGTCATCGTATTAAAATTGGTGGGTACATTTTATAGCTCATCTCCATCAAGTCTACTTTTCAAAAGAAAAAACATTAAGGATATATAGACATGTGATTTGCTAAAAACATCAAGTTAATTTCTTAAACTTTTTTAAATTATACGAGTATACGTATTCATGTGCTTAATTTGCACTTGAATTAAGGATATGATAGCCTTTCTTACTAAGGAATATAAATTATTTTCGTTAAATTGAATAATATATTAAACATGAGAAGTATCCTTTTTTTTTTTTTTTTTTTTTTACCTTTACTATTCACCACCTTCATCTTTATTCGCTAAATCAAAAATCTTAATCAAATCATCTTCATCTTCTTTTGAGAAATCATCAAATTACTATAATAAAACTCTAATCATAACCCTGAAATTATAGTAATCAAAATCAAGACTAATTTAAATAATTTTATATAGTTAATAAATTAATTCAGTAGTTATAATTTTTGAACCAGAAACACATCTATGATAAACAGTTGCAGGTTTACATCCATGTTTTCTTAATCCATTTATGAAACCACAAGCAAATGATTTACATAAACAATAAATCTCATACACTTAAGGACACGACAATACACATTCTAAATTCATGTTTTCTTCTTCTCATTCGAATTGAGACTGCCGTAAATTACCTGCCAGTGATCTACTGTGATAACTGTTGACTTAGTGTGCACGTCATAACACAAATTAATACTACCGCTTATATACAAGCCTACGAGGTCACACACAATAAGCATTTAGACACCAATTATTATATATTGTTGGTATATAATTATAATTTATAGTTTGAGAAAAATTTAATTAAATATGATTAATTAAAGTTAATTAATTAAAGTTTTATTTTTTAATTATAATTTGGTTTTAATTAATTTATAACTAATGAACCCAAAATGTCGGCAAGTTAAAATTGTTTTCCAAGTTAGTTTATTTGTGAATATAGATTTTGAAATATAAATAAAAGAATAAACTTTATTTGTGTTTGTACAATAACCGGCGATCTTATATTGATATGGGGATATCCAAGTCACTAAGGTATGTAATGGGGTGATTATGGTTTTAGCTTTGTTCGCTGGCGATTCCCCGAAGGTAACAATCAAGTGATTGTTTTACGCCACCGAAGTAAATAATGTAACATGTGATGTTATTATGAGTGTGAATGTTGAATGTGGAGTGTATCCTGCATTCTGTTCTATTTATATGCGGATTGGAGCGGCTTCTCATAACAGCTCGCTAGTTTCCAATGCTTTTGGAATACTAGTTGACCTTTCCTTATTCGTATGCCAGCAGAGGAAAGCGACATTGTCCCTTTCCTTTGCTGTACGAGCATGCAGCCGAGCTAGGAATAGTTCAGCTAGCTTGACTTTGTAATTGACCGAGGTTTATGGGCTCCAAGATTACTATTCTTGCTCTGGTTTATGAACCTCGTTAATTGTAGCTGATGTTTCCTTCGTACTATACATTGTGGCAAATTACTCCGAAGTAAACTGCGACGTTATTGCGTACGAACCGGAGGTGGGGTACACTATCAAGCCCCCCAGTTTAATTTGTAAGACCCGTTTATTCGTACGACTTATATATGTATACATACACATACGTAAATGTATATTATGGATTCGTCGTATTATAAATGTATATATATATATATATATATATATATATATATATATATATATATATATATATGTATATATATGTATATATATATATATATATATATGTATATATATGTATATATATATACGTGGAGTTCACGCGACGTATAAATAATACAAGTAAATGTATATATATGCTATATATATGTAGCGTACGATAGGTAGACAAAACGTGTATGTACGTTGCACGAATAAAGAGCTCGAAGTGGGTACGAGTCTTATAGTTTGACAAGTTAAAAACTGGAAGAAACACGCCCAAGGTGGCGGCGCAATCGAGGGAACCGCGGGGCAAAATTGAACTAGAATCAGGATCAGACAACATGTAACCAAGACCACCAGACCACGACTAATCTCGCGTCGCGAAGAGAAGTAGTCGCGGCGCGACCACACTGCAGCTCAGGTCCGGAAGTTTGCAATTTTTAGGGTTTTCGGGGGCGTTTTGGTCATTTCGTGTATGGGGCAGATTGGGACCTCAAATCTGGTCCACACATTTCATTATTTTCATTTTCATTTCCATTTTATTTCTCACTTTTCTCTCAAAACATAAATTCCTCAAATCATTCAAAAGGGATTTTGGAAAGGAGGAAGCGGGATTCGATCGAGAGCGTAAGAGGCAACGTCGTTCTCCTCGTTCGTAGCTACGATTTGATACTAGTGGTAAGTCTCCTATTCGAATTTCGTTCTAGTGATTCATGTTCATATTTAGGGGTTTTTGATTGTATGTTCATAGATGGAACCCCACTAGTTGTTAATGGAAGATGATAACTAGGATTCGAGTTTATAAGTGATGAAGGCGGGTTTTGGGTTTGGTGAGCGAGTTTAAACATGCAAGGCTTGCAAAGAGTGAATAATCACTAGTATTAATGATCCACGGAGCCGGAAGTGCCGTAGTGTGTGCGAGTGTGCTATGATGCGAACCATGGAGCCGGTGGCATCATGGTACATGTGTTGTAGTGTGAACCAAGGAGCGGGTAGCACTATAGAACGGGTGTTGAGGTGTGAACCACGGAGCTAATATCGCCTCGACGAGAGTATGACTCGAGTTGTGATGTGAACCACGGAGCCGGTGACATCAAAGTGTGAACCATGGAGCCGGTAGCACTATAAAATGAGGTGTGAACCACGGAGCTGGTAACACCGAAGTGTGAACCATGGAGCCGGTAGCACTATAAAAGAGTATGACTCAAATGCATAGTGGCGTGAACCAAGGAGCCGGTAGCGTCATAGCATTTTGTATGGTGTGAACCACGGAGCCGGTAGCACCATGATGCACGTATGGTTAACCATATAGTTTGTGTATGTGTTGTAGTGTAGCATATTATATTTTGGAGTATATGCTATTGTTTATGCTAGTTGCGGTAATGGAGGTTATTAGCTTTATACTTGGAGTTCGTATGCTAATATTATATTACTAGCATGTTTGTGGTATGTGAGTAGGTGGTTGCAAGTAGGTATATTATATATGCATGTGTATACTTATTGTACTCACTAAGCATTAGCTTACCCCTCTCGTTGTTTACCTTTTTACAGGTATTGTGATTTTAAGGCTAGCTAGTCGTTAGACTAGATGTGTAGGAGCGCTTGGGCTCGATGGGGTAGCTTTCGGAGATTTGAACGCAGATTAGGGATTTGGTAATCCCCAGGATTATGCTCTTGGTATTGAGTTGGGTTATTGAGAATTAACCCGTGTTTTGTGTAATTGGGTCATTGTTACAAATGATTTTGTAATGTGTCACTTGTGTACCAAGGGTTATATTAAGTTGTTAAACGTAACGTTATGATATTTTGTTTTCTGTTAAAATAGAATGAAAATGTTACGTATTATTAACGGGATATTGGGACCTAACTTATATATATATATATATAAAAATGTGCTTCGTTTTTGGTAAACGGAATTGGGGTCGTTACAAGTGGTATCTGAAATGTCCCGTTCTTATTGATTAAAAACGTTCCATATTAATTGATTTCGTCGCGAGGTTTTGACCTCTATATGAGACGTTTTTCAAAGACTGCATTCATTTTAAAACAAACCATAACCTTTATTTCATCAATAAAGGTTTAAAAAGCTTTACGTAGATTATCAAATAATGATAATCTAAAATATCCTGTTTACACACGACCATTACATAATGGTTTACAATACAAATATGTTACAACAAAATAAGTTTCTTGAATGCAGTTTTTACACAATATCATACAAGAATGGACTCCAAATCTCGTCCTTATTTAAGTATGCGACAGCGGAAGCTCTTAATAATCACCTGAGAATAAACATGCTTAAAACGTCAACAAAAATGTTAGTGAGTTATAGGTTTAACCTATATATATCAAATCATAATAATAGACCACAAGATTTCATATTTCAATACACATCCCATACATAGAGATAAAAATCATTCATATGGTGAACACCTGGTAACCGACATTAACAAGATGCATATATAAGAATATCCCCATCATTCCGGGACACCCTTCGGATATGATATAAATTTCGAAGTACTAAAGCATCCGGTACTTTGGATGGGGTTTGTTAGGCCCAATAGATCTATCTTTAGGATTCGCGTCAATTAGGGTGTCTGTTCCCTAATTCTTAGATTACCAGACTTAATAAAAAGGGGCATATTCGATTTCGATAATTCAACCATAGAATGTAGTTTCACATACTTGTATCTACTTTGTAAATCATTTATAAAACCTGCATGTATTCTCATCCCAAAAATATTAGATTTTAAAAGTGGGGCTATAACTCACTTTCACAGATTTTTACTTCGTCGGGAAGTAAGACTTGGCCACTGGTTTATTCACGAACCTATAACAATATATACATATATATCAAAGTATGTTCAAAATATATTTACAACACTTTTAATATATTTTGATGTTTTAAGTTTATTAAGTCAGCTGTCCTCGTTAGTAACCTACAACTAGTTGTCCACAGTTAGATGTACAGAAATAAATCGATAAATATTATCTTGAATCAATCCACGACCCAGTGTATACGTATCTCAGTATTGATCACAACTCAAACTATATATATTTTGGAATCAACCTCAACCCTGTATAGCTAACTCCAACATTCACATATAGAGTGTCTATGGTTGTTCCGAAATATATATAGATGTGTCGACATGATAGGTCGAAAAATTGTATACGTGTCTATGGTATCTCAAGATTACATAATATACAATACAAGTTGATTAATTTATGGTTGGAATAGATTTGTTACCAATTTTCACGTAGCCAAAATGGGAAAAATTATCCAATCTTGTTTTACCCATAACTTCTTCATTTTAAATCCGTTTTGAGTGAATCAAATTGCTATGGTTTCATATTGAACTCTATTTTATGAATCTAAACAGAAAAAGTATAGGTTTATAGTCGGAAAAATAAGTTACAAGTCGTTTTTGTAAAGGTAGTCATTTCAGTCGAAAGAACGACGTCTAGATGACCATTTTAGAAAACATACTTCCACTTTGAGTTTAACCATAATTTTTGGATATAGTTTCATGTGCATAATAAAAATCATTTTCTCAGAATAACAACTTTTAAATCAAAGTTTATCATAGTTTTTAATTAACTAACCCAAAACAGTCCGCGGTGTTACTACGACGGCGTAAATCCGGTTTTACGGTGTTTTTCGTGTTTCCAGGTTTTAAATCATTAAGTTAGCATATCATATAGATATAGAACATGTGTTTAGTTTATTTTAAAAGTGAAGTTAGAAGGATTAACTTTTGTTTGCGAACAAGTTTAGAATTAACTAAACTATGTTCTAGTGATTACAAGTTTAAACCTTCGAATAAGATAGCTTTATATGTATGAATCGAATGATGTTATGAACATCATTACTACCTTAAGTTCCTTGGATAAACCTACTGGAAAATAGAAAAATGGATCTAGCTTCAACGGATCCTTGGATGGCTCGAAGTTCTTGAAGCAGAATCATGACACGAAAACAAGTTCAAGTAAGATCATCACTTGAAATAAGATTGTTATAGTTATAGAAATTGAACCAAAGTTTGAATATGATTATTACCTTGTATTAGAATGATAACCTACTATAATAAACAAAGATTTCTTGAGGTTGGATGATCACCTTACAAGATTGGAAGTGAGCTAGCAAACTTGAAAGTATTCTTGATTTTATGTAACTAGAACTTGTAGAATTTATGAAGAACACTTAAAACTTGAAGATAGAACTTGAGAGAGATCAATTAGATGAAGAAAATTGAAGAATGAAAGTGTTTGTAGGTGTTTTTGGTCATTGGTGTATGGATTAGATATAAAGGATATGTAATTTTGTTTTCATGTAAATAAGTCATGAATGATTACTCATATTTTTGTAATTTTATGAGATATTTCATGCTAGTTGCCAAATGATGGTTCCCACATGTGTTAGGTGACTCACATGGGCTGCTAATAGCTGATCATTGGAGTGTATATACCAATAGTACATACATCTAAAAGCTGTCTATTGTACGAGTACGAATACGGGTGCATACGAGTAGAATTGTTGATGAAACTGAACGAGGATGTAATTGTAAGCATTTTTGTTAAGTAGAAGTATTTTGATAAGTGTATTGAAGTCTTTTAAAAGTGTATAAATACATATTAAAACACTACATGTATATACATTTTAACTGAGTCGTTAAGTCATCGTTAGTCGTTACATGTAAGTGTTGTTTTGAAACCTTTAGGTTAACGATCTTGTTAAATGTTGTTAAACCAATGTTTATAATATCAAATGAGATTCTAAATTATTATATTATCATGATATTATCATGTATTAATATCTCTTAGTATGATATATATACATTAAATGTCTTTACAACGATAATCGTTACATATATGTCTCGTTTAAAAATCATTAAGTTAGTAGTCTTGTTTTTAAATATGTAGTTCATTGTTAATATACTTAATGATATGTTTACTTATCATAGTATCATGTTAACTATATATATATATATATATATATATATATATATATATATATATATATATATATATATATATCCATATATATGTCATCATATAGTTTTTACAAGTTTTAACGTTCGTGAATCACCGGTCAACTTGGGTGGTCAATTGTCTATATGAAACATATTTCAATTAATCAAGTCTTAACAAGTTTGATTGCTTAACATGTTGGAAACATTTAATCATGTAAATATCAATCTCAATTAATATATATTAACATGGAAAAGTTCAGGTCACTACAGTACCTACCCGTTAAATAAATTTCGTCCTGAAATTTTAAGCTGTTGAAGGTGTTGACGAATCTTCTGGAAATAGATGCGGGTATTTCTTCTTCATCTAATCTTCACGCTCCCAGGTGAACTCGGGTCCTCTACGAGAATTCCATCGAACCTTAACAATTGGTATCTTGTTTTGCTTAAGTCTTTTAACCTCACGATCCATTATTTCGACGGGTTCTTCGATGAATTGGAGTTTTTCGTTGATTTGGATTTCATCTAACAGAATAGTGAGATCTTCTTTAGCAAAATATTTCTTCAAATTCGAGACGTGGAAAATGTTATGTACAGCCGCGAGTTGTTGAGGTAACTCAAGTCGGTAAGCTACTGGTCCGACACGATCAATAATCTTGAATGGTCCAATATACCTTGGATTTAATTTCCCTGTTTACCAAATCGAACAACGCCTTTCCAAGGTGCAACTTTAAGCATGACCATCTCTCCAATTTCAAATTCTATATCTTTTCTTTTAATGTCAGCGTAGCTCTTTTGTCGACTTTGGGCGGTTTTCAACCGTTGTTGAATTTGGATGATCTTCTCGGTAGTTTCTTGTATAATCTCTGGACCCGTAATCTGTGTATCCCCCACTTCTCTCCAACAAATTGGAGACCTGCACTTTCTACCATAAAGTGCTTCAAACGGCGCCATCTCAATGCTTGAATGGTAGCTGTTGTT
Organism: Rutidosis leptorrhynchoides; assembly: GCF_046630445.1. Lineage (NCBI taxonomy): Eukaryota > Viridiplantae > Streptophyta > Magnoliopsida > Asterales > Asteraceae > Rutidosis > Rutidosis leptorrhynchoides. Next base: position 73,884,122 of record NC_092340.1, read on the forward strand.
GTAGGAAAATTCTGCTAACGGTAGATGTCGATCCCAACTGTTTCCAAAATCAATAACACATGCTCGTAGCATGTCTTCAAGTGTTTGTATCGTCCTTTCGCTCTGCCCATCAGTTTGTGGATGATAGGCAGTACTCATGTCTAGACGAGTTCCTAATGCTTGCTGTAATGTCTGCCAGAATCTTGAAATAAATCTGCCATCCCTATCAGAGATAATAGAGATTGGTATTCCATGTCTGGAGATGACTTCCTTCAAATACAGTCGTGCTAACTTCTCCATCTTGTCATCTTCTCTTATTGGCAGGAAGTGTGCTGATTTGGTGAGACGATCAACTATTACCCAAATAGTATCAAAACCACTTGCAGTCCTTGGCAATTTAGTGATGAAATCCATGGTAATGTTTTTCCATTTCCATTCCGGGATTTTGGGTTGTTGAAGTAGACCTGATGGTTTCTGATGCTCAGCTTTGACCTTAGAACACGTCAAACATTCTCCTACGTATTTAGCAACATCGGCTTTCATACCCGGCCACCAAAAATGTTTCTTGAGATCCTTGTACATCTTCCCCGTTCCAGGATGTATTGAGTATCTAGTTTTATGAGCTTCTCTAAGTACCATTTCTCTCATATCTCCAAATTTTGGTACCCAAATCCTTTCAGCCCTATACCGGGTTCCGTCTTCCCGAATATTAAGATGCTTCTCCGATCCTTTGGGTATTTCATCCTTTAAATTTCTCTCTTTTAAAACTCCTTGTTGCGCCTCCTTTATTTGAGTAGTAAGGTTATTATGAATCATTATATTCATAGATTTTACTTGAATGGGTTCTCTGTCCTTCCTGCTCAAGGCATCGGCTACCACATTTGCCTTCCCCGGGTGGTAACGAATCTCAAAGTCGTAATCATTCAACAATTCAATCCACCTACGCTGCCTCATATTCAGTTGTTTCTGATTAAATATGTGTTGAAGACTTTTGTGGTCGGTATATATAATACTTTTGACCCCATATAAGTAGTGCCTCCAAGTCTTTAATGCAAAAACAACCGCGCCTAATTCCAAATCATGCGTCGTATAATTTTGTTCGTGAATCTTCAATTGTCTAGACGCATAAACAATCACCTTCGTTCGTTGCATTAATACACAACCGAGACCTTGCTTTGATGCGTCACAATAAATCACAAAATCATCATTCCCTTCAGGCAATGACAATATAGGTGCCGTAGTTAGCTTTTTCTTCAATAACTGAAATGCTTTCTCTTGTTCATCATTCCATTCAAATTTCTTCCCTTTATGCGTTAATGCAGTCAAGGGTTTTGCTATTCTGGAAAAGTATTGGATGAACCTTCTGTAGTAACCAGCTAGTCCTAAAAACTGGCGTATGTGTTTCGGAGTTTTTGGGGTTTCCCACTTTTCAACAGTTTCTATCTTTGCCGGATCCACCTTAATACCTTCTTTGTTCACTATGTGACCGAGGAATTGAACTTCTTCCAACCAAAATGCACACTTTGAAAACTTAGCGTACAATTCTTCCTTTCTCAATACTTCTAACACCTTTCTCAAATGTTCACCGTGTTCTTGGTCATTCTTTGAGTAAATAAGTATGTCATCAATGAAAACAATGACAAACTTGTCAAGGTATGGTCCACACACTCAATTCATAAGGTCCATGAACACAGCTGGTGCATTAGTTAAACCAAACGGCATGACCATAAACTCGTAATGACCGTAACGTGTTCTGAAAGCAGTCTTTGGAATATCATCTTCTTTCACCCGCATTTGATGATACCCGGAATGTAAGTCAATCTTTGAATAAACAGACGAGCCTTGTAGTTGATCAAATAAGTCGTCGATTCTCGGTAGTGGGTAGCGGTTCTTGATGGTAAGTTTGTTCAACTCTCGGTAGTCGATACACAACCTGAATGTACCATCTTTCTTCTTGACAAACAAAACAGGAGCTCCCCACGGTGATGTGCTGGGTCGAATGAAACCACGCTCTAAAAGTTCTTGTAATTGGCTTTGCAGTTCTTTCATCTCGCTGGGTGCGAGTCTGTAAGGAGCACGAGCTATTGGTGCAGCTCCTGGTACAAGATCTATTTGAAATTCAACGGATCGATGTGGGGGTAATCCCGGTAATTCTTTCGGAAATACATCGGGAAATTCTTTTGCAATGGGAACATCATTGATGCTCTTTTCTTCAGTTTGTACTTTCTCGACGTGTGCTAGAACAGCATAGCAACCTTTTCTTATTAGTTTTTGTGCCTTCAAATTACTAATAAGATGTAGCTTCGTGTTGCCCTTTTCTCCGTACACCATTAAGGGTTTTCCTTTTTCTCGTATAATACGAATTGCATTTTTGTAACAAACGATCTCTGCTTTCACTTCTTTCAACCAGTCCATACCAATTATCACATCAAAACTCCCTAACTCTACTGGTATCAAATCAATCTTAAATGTTTCGCTAACCAGTTTAATTTCTCGATTCCGACATATATTATCTGCTGAAATTAATTTACCATTTGCTAATTCGAGTAAAAATTTACTATCCAAAGGCGTCAATGGACAACTTAATTTAGCACAAAAATCTCTACTCATATAGCTTCTATCCGCACCCGAATCAAATAAAACGTAAGCAGATTTATTGTCAATAAGAAACGTACCCGTAACAAGCTCCGGGTCTTCCTGTGCCTCTGCCACATTAATATTGAAAACTCTTCCGCGGCCTTGTCCATTCGTGTTCTCCTGGTTTGGGCAATTTCTAATAATGTGGCCCGGTTTTCCACATTTATAACAAACTACATTGGCATAACTTGCTCCGACACTACTTGCTCCGCCATTACTCGTTCCGACACTATTTGTTCCTTTCGTTCTATTAACCCCTGGTCCGTAGACCTCACACTTTGCCGCACTATGACCATTTCTTTTACACTTGTTGCAAAATTTGGTGCAGAACCCCGAGTGATACATTTCACACCTTTGGCATAGCTGCTTCTGATTGTTGTTGTTGTTGCGGTTATTATTATTGTTGGGATGATTGTTGTAGTTGCTGTTGTTGTTGTTGTTGTTGTTGGGCCGTTTGTTGTAGTTGCGATTGATGTTGCGATTGTTGGGATAATTGTTGCGATTATTGTTGTAATTGCTGTTGTTGTTGTATTGGTGATTCTTATCACCGTTTTCCTCCCACTTTCTTTTGACTTGCTTCACATTGGCCTCTTCAGCAGTCCATTCTTTAATTCTTTCTTCAATCTGGTTCACTAAATTGTGAGCCATTCTACATGCCTGTTGTATGGAGGCGGGCTCGTGTGAACTTATATCTTCTTGGATTCTTTCCGGTAATCCTTTCACAAACGCGTCGATCTTCTCTTCCTCATCTTCGAATGCTCCCGGACACAATAGGCACAATTCAGTGAATCGTCTTTCGTACGTGGTAATATCAAATCCTTGGGTTCGTAACCCTCTAAGTTCTGTCTTGAGCTTATTGACCTCGGTTCTGGGATGGTACTTCTCGTTCATCAAGTGCTTGAATGCTGACCACGGTAGTGCGTACGCATCGTCTTGTCCTACTTGCTCTAGATAGGTATTCCACCATGTTAACGCAGAACCTGTGAAGGTATGCGTATCGTACTTCACTTTGTCCTCTTCAGTACACTTACTTATGGCAAACACCGATTCGACCTTCTCGGTCCACCGTTTCAATCCGATCGGTCCTTCGGTTCCATCAAATTCCAAAGGTTTGCAGGCAGTGAATTCTTTGTAGGTGCATCCTACACGATTTCCTGTACTGCTAGATCCAAGGTTATTGTTGGTATGTAGCGCAGCCTGTACTGTGGCTATGTTTGAAGCTAGAAAAGTACGGAATTCCTCTTCATTCATATTCATGGTGTGTCGAGTAGTCGGTGCCATTTCCTTCAAAATAGTCAAATGGAACAAGTTAATCATACAGAATATTAAGAGTAGTTAATAGTATTTCGTAGCATAATATGAACTCATTTATAAAAGCTTTTTCTTCATATTAGCGTTTTATAAGTTTAAATTCGGGTAGTACCTACCCGTTAAGTTCATACTTAGTAGCTAATATACAATTCAACTACTACAATTCTATATGAAAAACTGATTATAATAATATTTCGCGTTCAAACTTTTACACAATATTTTACAAACTTACAATACCGCATATTTTACATATAGCATGAAATATAGCACACAATAAATTTGATACAAGATGGTTGTGAAGATAATTCTAGCTAGTACACAAGTCGTTCAGCAAAGGCAATAAAGACACGTAATTCATACGTCCAGAAACAAGTCATGCATTCTGGTTTTACTAGGATTACTTCCCATCCTTGGTCTTGTGGAACATAACCGTCATGGCCGTTGATAAGACAGCGTGTTGTAACGTCGTCAAAGGGACGAGGGTTACGTAATGTCCAACAGTCCCGTAATAATCTAAAAACCTCATTTCTTACCCCAATTACCGACTCCGTCACTTGTGGGAACGTTTTGTTTAATAGTTGTAGCCCGATGTTCTTGTTCTCACTTTGGTGAGAAGCGAACATTACTAATCCGTAAGCATAACATGCTTCTTTATGTTGCATGTTAGCCGCTTTTTCTAAATCACGAAGTCCAATATTCGGATATATTGAGTCAAAATAATTTCTTAACCCATTGCGTAAAATAGCATTTGGGTTCCCCGCAATATATGCGTCAAAGTAAACACATCGTAACTTATGGATTTCCCAATGTGATATCCCCCATCTTTCGAACGAAAGCCTTTTATAAACCAAGGCATTCTTGAAACATTCTTCGAATGTCTTACAAACTGATCTCGCCTTAAATAGTTGTGCCGAAGAATTCTGACCGACTCTAGACAAGATTTCATCAATCATGTCTCCGGGTAAGTCTCTTAAAATATTGGGTTATCTATCCATTTTGTGTTTTTATACTGTAAAATAGACAAGAGTTAGATTCTTAAAAAAAAATACTTATTAATACAAGCAATTTTTACATATATCATAAAGTATAAGCACACTATATTACATATATTACACCACACGAATACAACTATCTTATTCCGACTCGCTTGTTTCTTCTTCTTCGGTTTTGGTTCGTTTTGCCAAGTTTCTAGGGATATATGATGTTTCCCTAATACGAGCCGTCGTTTTCCACATTGGTTTAGAAAAACCTGGTGGTTTAGAGGTTCCCGGGTCATTTTTACAACTTAAGGACTTCGGGGGTTGACGATACATATAAAGTTCATCGGGGTTGGAATTAGATTTCTCTATTTTTATGCCCTTTCCCTTATTATTTTTTTTTGCCTTTTTAAATTCAGTTGGGGTAATTTCTATAACATCATCGGAATTCTCGTCGGAATCCAATTCATCGGAGAATTGGTAATCCTCCCAATATTTTGCTTCCTTGGCAGAAACACCATTGACCATAATTAACCTTGGTCGGTTGGTTGAGGATTTTCTTTTACTTATCCGTTTTATTATTTCCCCCACCGGTTCTATTTCTTCATCCGGTTCCGATTCTTCTTCCGGTTCCGATTCTTCTTCCGGTTCCGACTCTTCTTCCGGTTCCTCTTCGGGAACTTGTGAATCAGTCCACGAATCATTCCAATTTACATTTGACTCTTCATTATTATTAGGTGAGTCAATGGGACTTGTTCTAGAGGTAGACATCTATCACATAATATCAAACGCGTTAAGAGATTAATATATCACATAATATTCACATGTTAAAAATATATAGTTTCCAACAAAATTTGTTAAGCAATCATTTTTCAAGTAAACACGGTCGAAGTCCAGACTCACTAATGCATCCTAACAAACTCGATAAGACACACTAATGCAAAATTCTGGTTCTCTAAGACCAACGCTCGGATACCAACTGAAATGTCCCGTTCATATTGATTAAAAACGTTCCATATTAATTGATTTCGTCGCGAGGTTTTGACCTCTATATGAGACGTTTTTCAAAGACTGCATTCATTTTAAAACAAACCATAACCTTTATTTCATCAATAAAGGTTTAAAAAGCTTTACGTAGATTATCAAATAATGATAATCTAAAATATCCTGTTTACACACGACCATTACATAATGGTTTACAATACAAATATGTTACAACAAAATAAGTTTCTTGAATGCAGTTTTTACACAATATCATACAAGCATGGACTCCAAATCTCATCCTTATTTAAGTATGCGACAGCGGAAGCTCTTAATAATCACCTGAGAATAAACATGCTTAAAACGTCAACAAAAATGTTGGTGAGTTATAAGTTTAACCTATATATATCAAATCATAATAATAGACCACAAGATTTCATATTTCAATACACATCCCATACATAGAGATAAAAATCATTCATATGGTGAACACCTGGTAACCGACATTAACAAGATGCATATATAAGAATATCCCCATCATTCCGGGACACCCTTCGGATATGATATAAATTTCGAAGTACTAAAGCATCCGGTACTTTGGATGGGGTTTGTTAGGCCCAATAGATCTATCTTTAGGATTCGCGTCAATTAGGGTGTCTGTTCCCTAATTCTTAGATTACCAGACTTAATAAAAAGGGGCATATTCGATTTCGATAATTCAACCATAGAATGTAGTTTCACATACATGTGTCTACTTTGTAAATCATTTATAAAACCTGCATGTATTCTCATCCCAAAAATATTAGATTTTAAAAGTGGGACTATGACTCACTTTCACAGATTTTTACTTCGTCGGGAAGTAAGACTTGGCCACTGATTGATTCACGAACCTATAACAATATATACATATATATCAAAGTATGTTCAAAATATATTTACAACACTTTTAATATATTTTGATGTTTTAAGTTTATTAAGTCAGCTGTCCTCGTTAGTAACCTACAACTAGTTGTCCACAGTTAGACGTACAGAAATAAATCGATAAATATTATCTTGAATCAATCCACGACCCAGTGTATACGTATCTCAGTATTGATCAAAACTCAAACTATATATATTTTGGAATCAACCTCAACCCTGTATAGCTAACTCCAACATTCACATATAGAGTGTCTATGGTTGTTCCGAAATATATATAGATGTGTCGACATGATAGGTCGAAACATTGTATACGTGTCTATGGTATCTCAAGATTACATAATATACAATACAAGTTGATTAAGTTATGGTTGGAATAGATTTGTTACCAATTTTCACGTAGCTAAAATGAGAAAAATTATCCAATCTTGTTTTACCCATAACTTCTTCATTTTAAATCCGTTTTGAGTGAATCAAATTGTTATGGTTTCATATTGAACTCTATTTTATGAATCTAAACAGAAAAAGTATAGGTTTATAGTCGGAAAAATAAGTTACAAGTCATTTTTGTAAAGGTAGTCATTTCAGTCGAAAGAACGACGTCTAGATGACCATTTTAGAAAACATACTTCCACTTTGAGTTTAACCATAATTTTTGGATATAGTTTCATGTTCATAATAAAATCATTTTCTCAGAATAACAACTTTTAAATCAAAGTTTATCATAGTTTTTAATTAACTAACCCAAAACAGCCCGCGGTGTTACTACGACGGCGTAAATCCGGTTTTACGGTGTTTTTCGTGTTTCCAGGTTTTAAATCATTAAGTTAGCATATCATATAGATATAGAACATTTGTTTAGTTTATTTTAAAAGTCAAGTTAGAAGGATTAACTTTTGTTTGCGAACAAGTTTAGAATTAACTAAACTATGTTCTAGTGATTACAAGTTTAAACCTTCGAATAAGATAGCTTTATATGTATGAATCGAATGATGTTATGAACATCATTACTACCTTAAGTTCCTTGGATAAACCTACTAGAAAAGAGAAAAATGGATCTAGCTTCAACGGATCCTTGGATGGCTCGAAGTTCTTGAAGCAGAATCATGACACGAAAACAAGTTCAAGTAAGATCATCACTTGAAATAAGATTGTTATAGTTATAGAAATTGAATCAAAGTTTGAATATGATTATTACCTTGTATTAGAATGATAACCTACTGTAAGAAACAAAGATTTCTTGAGGTTGGATGATCACCTTACAAGATTGGAAGTGAGCTAGCAAACTTGAAAGTATTCTTGATTTTATGTAACTAGAACTTGTAGAATTTATGAAGAACACTTAGAACTTGAAGATAGAACTTGAGAGAGATCAATTAGATGAAGAAAATTGAAGAATGAAAGTTTTTGTAGGTGTTTTTGGTCGTTGGTGTATGGATTAGATATAAAGGATATGTAATTTTGTTTTCATGTAAATAAGTCATGAATGATTACTCATATTTTTGTAATTTTATGAGATATTTCATGCTAGTTGCCAAATGATGGTTCCCACATGTGTTAGGTGACTCACATGGGCTGCTAAGAGCTGATCATTGGAGTGTATATACCAATAGTACATACATCTAAAAGCTGTGTATTGTACGAGTACGAATACGGGTGCATACGAGTAGAATTGTTGATGAAACTGAACGAGGATGTAATTGTAAGCATTTTTGTTAAGTAGAAGTATTTTGATAAGTGTATTGAAGTCTTTCAAAAGTGTATAAATACATATTAAAACACTACATGTATATACATTTTAACTGAGTCGTTAAGTCATCGTTAGTCGTTACATGTAAGTGTTGTTTTGAAACCTTTAGGTTAACGATCTTGTTAAATGTTGTTAACCCAATGTTTATAATATCAAATGAGATTTTAAATTATTATATTATCATGATATTATCATGTATGAATATCTCTTAATATGATATATATACATTAAATGTCTTTACAACGATAATCGTTACATATATGTCTCGTTTAAAAATCATTAAGTTAGTAGTCTTGTTTTTACATATGTAGTTCATTGTTAATATACTTAATGATATGTTTACTTATCATAGTATCATGTTAACTATATATATATATCCATATATATGTCATCATATAGATTTTACAAGTTTTAACGTTCGTGAATCACCGGTCAACTTGGGTGGTCAATTGTCTATATGAAACATATTTCAATTAATCAAGTCTTAACAAGTTTGATTGCTTAACATGTTGGAAACATTTAATCATGTAAATATCAATCTCAATTAATATATATTAACATGGAAAAGTTCGGGTCACTACAGTATCAGAGCATAGTCTAAGGGAATTAGGTGGCCTTGGAATAGGTGCCTAGTCTTAGACTTATTGGCGGTTATGCATTATTTGTGGGACTTGTAGGAATACGGGTCGGATTTAGAATTGTTAGTACCTTAGAGTAGGTGACTAACTAAGACTTATGTTTGTCCAATGTGGGATTGTGTGGGTTCTTTCGCGTGTAAATTAGTGCCTTAGATAGCTAGTGCCTAATGTAAGTAGGCTAACTTGGACGTTATTTTAGTGATAGTCACCAAGGTTGTAAGTTGACTTGTTGTTGTGGTGTTCTTGTGTACGTTTATTATAATATCATATATTGGTGTATATATTGAAATGTCCCATTCATATTGATTATAAACGTTCCATATTAATTAATTTCGTTGCGAGGTTTTGACCTCTATATGAGACGTTTTTCAAAGACTGCATTCATTTTTAAAACAACCATAACCTTTATTTTATCAATAAAGGTTTTAAAAATATTACGTAGATTATCAAATAACGATAATCTAAAATATACTGTTTACACACGACCATTACATAATGGTTTACAATAGAAATATATTACATCGACATATGTTTCTTGAATGCAGTTTTTACACAATATCATACAAACATGGACTCCAAATCTTGTCCTTATTTTAGTATGCAACAACGGAAGCTCTTAGTATTCACCTGAGAATAAACCCGATTTAAACGTCAATAAAAATGTTGGTGAGTTATAGGTTTAACCTATATATATCAAATCGTAACAATAGACCACAAGATTTCATATTTCAATACACATCCCATACATAGAGATAAAAATAATTCATATGGTGAACACCTGGTAACCGACATTAACAAGATGCATATATAAGAATATCCCCATCATTCCGGGACACCCTTCGGATATGATATAAATTTCGAAGTACTAAAGCATCCGGTACTTTGGATGGGGTTTGTTAGGCCCAATAGATCTATCTTTAGGATTCGCGTCAATTAGGGTGTCTGTTCCCTAATTCTTAGATTACCAGACTTAATAAAAAGGGGCATATTCGATTTCGATAATTCAACCATAGAATGTAGTTTCACGTATTAGGGTGTCTGTTCCTTAATTCTTAGATTACCAGACTTAATAAAAAGGGGCATATTCGATTTCGATAATTCAACCATAGAATGTAGTTTCACGTACTTGTGTCTATTTTGTAAATCATTTATAAAACCTGCATGTATTCTCATCCCCAAAATATTAGATTTTAAAAGTGGGACTATAACTCACTTTTACAGATATTTCCTTCCTCGAAAATAAGACTTGGCCACGGATCGATTCACGAACCTATACAAATATGTACATATATCTCAAAGTATGATCAAAATATAATTACAACCATTTTTATTATGTTTTAAAGATTTGAGTGTATTAAGTCAGTTGTCCTCGTTAGTAACCTACAACTAGTTGTCCACAGTTAGATGTACAGCAATAAATTGATATATATTATCTTGAATCAATCCACGACCCAGTGTATACATGTCTCAGGCTAGATCACAACTCAAAGTATATATATTTTTGGAATCAACCTCAACCCTGTATAGCTAACTCCAACATTACTGCATATAGAGTGTCTATGGTTGTTCCAAATAATATATATACATGGGTCGATATGATATGTCAAAACATTTGCATACGTGGCTATGGTATCCCAAGATTACATAATATATTAGAATACATGTATAATACAATATAAGTTAGTTAGGATATGATTTGTATAGATTTGTTAAACATTTCCCGTAGCTAAAAAGATCAAAAATATCCAATCTTGTTTTACCCATAACTTCTTCATTTTAAATCCGTTTTGAGTGAATCATATTGATATGGTTTCATATTGAACTATAATTTAAGAATCCAAATATAAAAAGTATAGGTTTATAGTCGGAAATTTAAGTTACATGTCAATTACTAAAGAGGTAGTCATTTCCGTCGAAAGAACGACATCTTGATGACCATTTTGAAAAACATACTTTCACTTTGAGTTTAACCAAGATTTTTGGATATAGTTTCATGTTCATATGAAAAATCATTTTCCCAGAAGAAAAACTTTTAAATCAAAGTTTATCATAGTTTTTAATTATCCAAACCAAAACAGCCCCCGGTTTCACTACGACGGCGTATATCCGATTTTATGGTGTTCATCGTGTTTCCAGGTTTTAAATCATTAAGTTAGCATATCATATAGATATAGAACATGTGTTTAGTTGATTTTAAAAGTCAAGTTAGAAGGTTTAACTTTTGTTTGCGAACAAGTTTAGAATTAACTAAACTATGTTCTAGTGATTACAAGTTTAAACCTTCGAATAAGATAGCTTTATATGTATGAATCGAATGATGTTATTGAAATGTCCCGTTCTTATTGATTAAAAACGTTCCATATTAATTGATTTCATTGCGAGGTTTTGACCTCTATATGAGACGTTTTTCAAAGACTGCATTCATTTTTAAAACAAACCATAACCTTTATTTCATAAATAAAGGTTTAAAAAGCTTTACGTAGATTATCAAATAATGATAATCTAAAATATCCTGTTTACACACGACCATTACATAATGGTTTACAATATAAATATGTTACATCGAAATCAGTTTCTTGAATGCAGTTTTTACACAATATCATACAAACATGGACTCCAAATCTTGTCCTTATTTTAGTATGCAACAGCGGAAGCTCTTAATATTCACCTGAGAATAAACATGCTTTAAACGTCAACAAAAATATTGGTGAGTTATAGGTTTAACCTATATATATCAAATCGTAACAATAGACCACAAGATTTCATATTTCAATACACATCCCATACATAGAGATAAAAATCATTCATATGGTGAACACCTGGTAACCGACAATAACAAGATGCATATATAAGAATATCCCCATCATTCCGGGACACCCTTCGGATATGATATAAATTTCGAAGTACTAAAGCATCCGGTAATTTGGATGGGGTTTGTTAGGCCCAATAGATCTATCTTTAGGATTCGCGTCAATTAGGGTGTCTGTTCCCTAATTCTTAGATTACCAGACTTAATAAAAAGGGGCGTATTCGATTTCGATAATTCAACCATAGAATGTAGTTTCACGTACTTGTGTCTATTTTGTAAATCATTTATAAAACCTGCATGTATTCTCATCCCAAAAATATTAGATTTTAAAAATGGGACTATAACTCACTTTCACAGATTTTTACTTCGTCGGGAAGTAAGACTTGGCCACTGGTTGATTCACGAACCTATAACAATATATACATATATATCAAAGTATGTTCAAAATATATTTACAACACTTTTAATATATTTTGATGTTTTAAGTTTATTAAGTCAGCTGTCCTCGTTAGTAACCTACAACTAGTTGTCCACAGTTAGATGTACAAAAATAATTCGATAAATATTATCTTGAATCAATCCACGACCCAGTGTATACGTATCTCAGTATTGATCACAACTCAAACTATATATATTTTGGAATCAACCTCAACCCTGTATAGCTAACTCCAACATTCACATATATAGTGTCTATGGTTGTTCCGAAATATATATAGATGTGTCGACATGATAGGTCGAAACATTGTATACGTGTCTATGGTATCTCAAGATTACATAATATACAATACAAGTTGATTAAGTTATGGATGGAATAGATTTGTTACCAATTTTCACGTAGCTAAAATGAGAAAAATTATCCAATCTTGTTTTACCCATAACTTCTTCATTTTAAATCCGTTTTGAGTGAATCAAATTGCTATGGTTTCATATTGAACTCTATTTTATGAATCTAAATATAAAAATTATAGGTTTATAGTCGGAAAACTAAGTTACAAGTCGTTTTTATAAAGGTAGTCATTTCAGTCAAAAGAACGACGTCTAGATGACCATTTTAGAAAACATACTTCCACTTTGAGTTTAACCATAATTTTTGGATATAGTTTCATGTTCATAATAAAAATCATTTTCTCAGAATAACAACTTTTAAATCAAAGTTTATCATAGTTTTTAATTAACTAACCCAAAACAGCCCGCGGTGTTACTACGACGGCGTAAATCCGGTTTTACGGTGTTTTTCGTGTTTCCAGGTTTTAAATCATTAAGTTAGCATATCATATAGATATAGAACATGTGTTTAGTTGATTTTAAAAGTCAAGTTAGAAGGATTAACTTTTGTTTGCGAACAAGTTTAGAATTAACTAAACTATGTTCTAGTGATTACAAGTTTAAACCTTCGAATAAGATAGCTTTATATGTATGAATCGAATGATGTTATGAACATCATTACTACCTTAATTTCCTTGGATAAACCTACTGTAAAAGAGAAAAATGGATCTAGCTTCAATGGATCCTTGGATGGCTCGAAGTTCTTGAAGCAGAATCATGACACGAAAACAAGTTCAAGTAAGATCATCACTTGAAATAAGATTGTTATAGTTATAGAAATTGAACCAAAGTTTGAATATGATTATTACCTTGTATTAGAATGATAACCTACTGTAAGAAACAAAGATTTCTTGAGGTTGGATGATCACCTTACAAGATTGGAAGTGAGCTAGCAAACTTGAAAGTATTCTTGATTTTATGAAACTAGAACTTTTGGAATTTATGAAGAACACTTAGAACTTGAAGATAGAACTTGAGAGAGATCAATTAGATGAAGAAAATTGAAGAATGAAAGTGTTTGTAGGTGTTTTTGATCGTTGGTGTATGGATTAGATATAAAGGATATGTAATTTTGTTTTCATGTAAATAAGTCATGAATGATTACTCATATTTTTGTAATTTTATGAGATATTTCATGCTAGTTGCCAAATGATGGTTCCCACATGTGTTAGGTGACTCACTCGGGCTGCTAAGAGCTGATAATTGGAGTGTATATACCAATAGTACATACATCTAAAAGCTGTGTATTGTACGAGTACGAATACGGGTGCATACGAGTAGAATTGTTGATGAAACTGAACGAGGATGTAATTGTAAGCATTTTTGTTAAGTAGAAGTATTTTGATAAGTTTATTGAAGTCTTTCAAAAGTGTATAAATACATATTAAAACACTACATGTATATACATTTTAACTGAGTCGTTAAGTCATCGTTAGTCGTTACATGTAAGTGTTGTTTTGAAACCTTTAGGTTAACGATCTTGTTAAATGTTGTTAACCCAATGTTTATAATATCAAATGAGATTTTAAATTATTATATTATCATGATATTATCATGTATGAATATCTCTTAATATGATATATATACATTAAATGTCTTTACAACGATAATCGTTACATATATGTCTCGTTTAAAAATCATTAAGTTAGTAGTCTTGTTTTTACATATGTAGTTCATTGTTAATATACTTAATGATATGTTTACTTATCATAGTATCATCTTAACTATATATATATCCATATATATGTCATCATATAGTTTTTACAAGTTTTAACGTTCGTGAATCACCGGTCAACTTGGGTGGTCAATTGTCTATATGAAACATATTTCAATTAATCAAGTCTTAACAAGTTTGATTGCTTAACATGTTGGAAACATTTAATCATGTAAATATCAATCTCAATTAATATATATAAACATGGAAAAGTTCGGGTCACTACAGTTATGAACATCATTACTACCTCAAGTTTTCTGGATAAAACTACTGGAAATTAGAAAAATGGATCTAGCTTCAAAGGATCCTTGGATGGCTTAAAAGTTCTTGAAGCAGAATCATGACACGAAAACAGTTCAAGTAAGATTTTCACTCGAAATAAGATTGTTATAGTTGTAGAAATTGAATCAAAGTTTGAATATGAATATTACCTTGAATTAGAAAGATAACTTACTATAAATAACAAAGGTTCCTTGATCTTAGATGATTACTTGGAATGGATTAGAAAGCTTGGAAGTAGACTTACAAACTTGGAAGTATTCTTGATTTTTATGAAACTATACTTATGGAATTTATGAAGAACACTTAGAACATGAAGATGGAACTTGAGAGAGATTAATTAGATGAAGAAAATTGAAGAATGAAAGTGTTTGTAGGTGTTTTTGGTCGTTGGTATATGGATTAGATATAAAGGATATGTAATTTTGTTTTCATGTAAATAAGTCATGAATGATTACTCATATTTTTGTATTTTTATGAGATATTTCATGCTAGTTGCCAAATGATGGTTCCCACATATGTTAGGTGACTCACATGGGCTGCTAAGAGCTGATCATTGGAGTGTATATACAAATAGTACATACATCTAAAAGCTGTGTATTGTACGAGTACGAATACGAGTGCATACGAGTAGAATTGTTGATGAAACTGAACGAGGATGTAATTGTAAGCATTTTTGTTAAGTAGAAGTACTTTGATATGTGTCTTGAAGTCTTTCAAAAGTGTAAGCATACATATTAAAACACTACATGTATATACATTTTAACTGAGTCGTTAAGTCATCGTTAGTCGTTACATGTAAATGTTGTTTTGAAACCTTTAAGTTAACGATCTCAATTAATGTTGTTAACCCAATGTTTATTATATCAAATGAGATGTTAAATTATTATATTATCATGATATTATGATGTATGAATATCTCTTAATATGATACATACATTAAAATATCGTTACAACGATAATCGTTACATATAAGTCTCGTTTCGTAATTCTTGAGTTAGTAGTCTTGTTTTTACATATGTAGTTCATTGTTAACACACTTAATAATCTATTTAAATATCATTTTATCATGTTAAATATATTGTATCAATATCTTAATATGATACATATGTATTTAGTAGACGTTATCATAATGATAATCGTTATATATATCATTTCGAGTTTCTTAACTTAGTAATCTCATTTCTTATGTATATCACACATTGTTAATATACTTAGTGAGATACTTACTCATCATAATCTCATGTCAACCATATATATATATGTCTATATATACCACAACATGTAGTTTTTACAATTTTGTAACGTTCGTGAATCGCCGGTCAACTTGGGTGATCAATTGTCTATATGAAACTTATTTCATTTAATCAAGTCTTAACAAGTTTGATTGCTTAACACATTGGAAACATTTAGTCATGTAAATATCAATCTCAATTAATATATATAAACATGGAAAAGTTCGGGTCGCTACAGTACCTACCCGTTAAATAAATTTCGTCCCGAAATTTTAAGCTGTTGAAGGTGTTGACGAATCTTCTGGAAATAAATGCGGGTATTTCTTCTTCAGCTGATCTTCACACTCCCAGGTGAACTCGGTTCCTCTACGAGCATTCCATCGAACCTTAACAATCAGTATCTTGTTTTGCTTAAGTCTCTTAACCTCACGATCCATTATTTCGATGGGTTCTTCAATGAATTGAAGTTTTTCATTGATTTGGATTTCGTCCAACGGAATAGTGAGATCTTCTTTAGCAAAACATTTCTTCAAATTCGAGACGTGGAAAGTATTATGTACAGCCACGAGTTGTTGAGGTAGCTCCAGTTAGTAAGCTACTGGTCCGACACGATCTATAATCTTGAATGGTCCAATGTACCTTGGATTTAGTTTCCCCCGTTTACCAAATCGAACAACGCCTTTTCAAGGTGAAACCTTAAGCATGACCATTTCTCCAATTTCAAACTCTATATCTTTTCTTTTACTGTCCGCTTAGCTCTTTTGTCGACTCTGGGCGGTTTTCAATCGTTGTTGAATTTGGATGATTTTCTCGGTAGTTTCTTGTATTATCTCCGGACCCATAATCTGTCTATCCCCCACTTCATTCCAACAAATTGAAGACCTGCACTTTCTACCATAAAGTGCCTCAAACAGCGCCATCTCAATACTTGAATGATAACTGTTGTTGTAGGAAAATTCTGCTAACAGTAGGTGTCGATCCCAACTGTTTCCGAAATCAATAACACATGCTCGTAGCATGTCTTCAAGCATTTGTATCGTCCTTTTGCTCTGCCCATCAGTTTGTGGATGATAGGCAGTACTCATGTCTAGACGAGTCCCCAATGCTTGTTGCAACGTCTGCCAGAACCTTGAAACAAATCTACCATCCCTATAAGAGATAATAGAGACGGGTATTCCATGTCTGGAGACAACCTCCTTCCAATACAATCGCGCCAACTTCTTCATTTTGTCATCTTCTCTCATTGGCAGGAAGTGTGCGGACTTGGTGAGATGATTAACTATTACCCAAATAGTATCATAACCACTTGCAGTCCTTGGCAATTTATTAATGAAATCCATGGTAATGTTTTCCCATTTCCATTCCGGGATTTCAGGTTGTTGTAGTAGACCTGATGGTTTCTGATGTTCAGCTTTGACCTTAGAACACGTCAAACATTCTCCTACATATTTAGCAATATCGGCTTTCATACCCGGCCACCAAAAGTGTTTCTTGAGATCTTTATACATCTTCCCCGCTCCGGGAAGTATTGAATATCTGGTTTTATGTGCTTTTTTAAGTGCCATTTCTCTCACATCTCCAAACCTTGGTACTCAAATTCTATCAGCCCTATATCAGGTTTTGTCTTCCCGAATATTAATATGTTTATCTGATCCTTTGGGTATCTCATTCTTCAACTTTCCTTCTTTTACAACCCCCTGTTGCGCCTCCTTTATTTGAGTAGTAAGGTTAGTACGAATAATTATATTCATAGCTTTTACCCGTATAGGTTCTCTGTCCTTTCTACTCAAAGCGTCGGCTACGACATTCGCCTTCCCCGGGTGTTATCGAATCTCAAAATCATAATCATTCAACAGTTCAATCCACCTGCGTTGTCTCATATTCAGTTGCTTCTGATTAAATATATGTTGGAGACTTTTGTGGTTGGTATATATAATACTTTTGACCCCATATAAACAATGCCTCCAAGTCTTTAATGCAAAAACAACAGCACCCAATTCCAAATCGTGAGTTGTATAATTTTGCTCGTGAATCTTCAATTGTCTAGACGCATAAGCAATCACCTTCGTTCGTTGCATTAATACACAACCGAGACCTTGCTTTGATGCGTCACAATAAATCACAAAATCATCATTCCCTTCAGGCAATGACAATATAGGTGCCGTAGTTAGCTTTTTATTCAATAACTGAAACGCCTTCTCTTGTTCATCCTTCCATTCAAATTTCTTCCCTTTATGCTTTAATGCAGTCAAGGGTTTTGCTATTTTGGAGAAATCTTGGATGAATCTTCTGTAGTAACCAGCCAATCCTAAAAATTGACGTATATGCTTCGGAGTTTTTGGGGTTTCCCACTTTTCAACGGTTTCGATCTTTGCCAGGTCCACCTGGATACCTTCTTTGTTCACTATGTGACCGAGGAATTGAACTTCTTCCAACCAAAATGCACACTTTGAAAACTTAGCGTACAGTTTTTCTTTCCTCAATACTTCTAGCACTTTTCTCAAATGTTCTTCGTGCTCTTGATCATTCTTTGAGTAAATAAGTATGTCATCGATGAAAACAATGAAAAACTTGTGAATATATGGCCCACACACTCGGTTCATAAGGTCCATGAACACAGCTGGTGCGTTAGTCAATCCAAACGGCATAACCATAAACTCGTAATTACCATAACGCGTCCTAAAAGCAGTTTTTGGAATATCATCCTCCTTTACTCGCATTTGATGATATCCAGAACGTAAATTGATTTTCAAAAAACCGACGAGCCTTGTAGTTGATCAAATAAGTCGTCAATTCTCGGCAGTGGATAACGGTTTTTGATGGTAAGTTTGTTCAACTCTCTGTAGTCAATACACAACCTAAATGTACCATCCTTCTTCTTGACAAACAAAACAGGAGCTCCCCATGGTGATGTGCTTGGTCGAATGAAACCACGTTTTAATAGTTCTTGCAGTTGGCTTTGCAGTTCTTTCATCTCGCTGGGTACGAGTCTATAAGGAGCATGAGCTATTGGTGCAGCTCCTGGTACAATATCTATTTGAAATTCAACATATCGATGTGGAGGTAGTCCCGGTAATTCTTTCGAAAATACATCGGGAAATTCTTTTGCGACGGGAACATCATTGATGCTCTTTTCTTCAGTTTGTACTTTCTCAACGTGTGCTAGAATAGCATAGCAACCTTTTCTTATTAGTTTTTGTGCCTTCAAATTACTAATAAGATGTAGCTTCGTGTTGCCCTTTTCTCCATACACCATTAAGGGTTCTCCTTTTTCTCGTACAATTGCGAATTGCATTTTTGTAACATACGATCTCTGCTTTCATCTCCTTCAGCCAGTCCATGCCAACTATTACATCAAAACTCCCTAACTCTACTGGTATCAAATCAATCTTAAATATTTCGCTACCCAGTTTAATTTCTCGATTCCGGCATATATAATCTGCTGAAAATAATTTACCGTTTGCTAATTCGAGTAAAAATTTACTATCCAACGGCGTCAATGGACAACTTAATTTAGCACAAAAATCTCTACTCATATAGCTTCTATCCGCACTCGAATCAAATAAAACATAAGCAGATTTATTATCAATAAGAAATGTACCCGTAACAAGCTCCGGGTTTTCCTGTGCCTCTGCCGTATTAATATTGAAAACTCTTCTGCGGCCTTGTCCATTCGTGTTCTCCTGGTTCGGGCAATTTCTAATAATGTGGCCCGGTTTTCCACATTTATAACAAACTACATTGGCATAACTTGCTCCGACACTACTTGCTCCGCCATTACTCGTTCCGACACCATTTGTTCCTTTCGTTCTGTTAACCTCTGGTCCGTAGACCTCACACTTTGCCGCGCTATGACCATTTCTTTTACACTTGTTGCAAAATTTGGTGCAGAACACCGAGTGATACTTTTCACACCTTTGGCATAGCTGCTTCTGATTGTTGTTGTTGTTGTTGTTGTTGCGGTTGTTATTGTTGTTGGGATGATTGTTGTAGTTGTTGTTGTTGTTGTTATTGTTGTTGTTGTTGTTGTTGTTGTTGTTGTTGTTGTGCCGTTTGTTGTAGTTGCGATTGATGTCACGATTGTTGGGATAGTTGTTGTTATTTTGGTGACTCTTATCACCATTTTCCTCCCACTTTCTTTTGACTAGCTTCACGTTGGCCTCTTCGGCCGCCTGTTCTTTAATTCTTCCCTTAATCTGGTTCACTAGTTTGTGAGCCATTCTACATGCCTTTTATATGGAGACAGGCTCGTGTGAACTTATATTTTCTTGGATTCTCTCCGGTAACCCTTTAACAAACGCATCGATCTTCTCTTCCTCATCTTCGAATGCTCTCGGATACAATAGGCACAATTCTGTGAATCGTCTTTCGTACGAAGTAATATCGAATCCCTGTGTTCGTAACCCTCTAAGTTCTGACTTGAGCTTATTGACCTCGGTTTTGAGACGGTACTTCTCGTTCATCAAGTGCTTGAATGCTGACCATGGTAGCACGTAAGCAACATCTTGTCCCACTTGCTCTAGATAGGTATTCCACCATGTTAACGCAATACCTGTGAAGGTATGCGTAGCGTACTTCACTTTTTCTCCTTCAGCACACTTACTTATGGCATACACCGATTCAACTTTCTCAGTCCACCATTTCAATCCGATTGGTCCTTCGGTCCCATCAAATTCTGAAGGTTTGCAGGCAGTGAATTCCTTGTAGGAGCATCCTACACGATTTCTTGCGCCGTTAGCTGTATTGCTAGATTCAGAGTTATCGTTGGTATGTAGCGCGGCCTGTACTGCGGCTATGTTTGAAGCAAGAAAGGCACGAAATTCCTCTTCGCTCATATTCAAGGTGTGTCGAGTAGTCGGTGCCATTTCCTTCAAAATAGTCAAATGAAACAAGTTAATCATACAGAATATTAAGAGTAGTCAATAGTATCTCGTAGCATAATATGAACTCATTTATAAAAGCTTTTTCTTCATATTAGCGTTTTATAAGTTTAAATTCGGGAACTACCTACCCGTTAAGTTCATATTTAGTAGCTAATATACAATTCAACTACTACAATTCCATATGAAAAACTGATTATAATAATATATCACATACAAATATTCTTCAAACTTACAACTTCGCTATATTACATATAACATGAAATATAGTACACTATGATACAGGACAGTTTTGAAGATAAATCTAGTTAATACGCAAGTTGTTCAGCAAAGGAAATAAAGACACGTAATTCATAAGTCCAGAAACAAGTCATGCATTTTGGTTTTACTAAGACGACTTCCCATCATTGGTCTTGTGGAAAATAACCGTTATGACCATTAGCTAGGCAGCATGTTGTAATGTCGTCAAAAGGACGAGGGTTTCGTAATGTCCAACAGCCCCGTAATAATCTAAAAACCTTGTTTCTCACCCCAACTACTGAATCCGTCACTTGTGGGAAAGTTTTATTTAAAAGCTGCAATCCGATGTTCTTTTTCTCACTTTGGTAAGAAGCGAACATCACTAACCTATAAGCATATCATGCTTCTTTATGTTGCATGTTAGAAGCTCTTTCTAATTCATGAAATCCTATGTTGCGATATGTTGAGTCAAAATAGGTTCTTAACCCGTAGCGTAAAATTGCATTTGGGTTCCCCGCATTTAACACTTTAAAGAAAACACGGCATAACTTAAAGTCTCCCCAATGTGATATACCTCACCTATCAAAGGAAAGCCTTTTATAAACTAAGGCATTTCTAGAAAGTCTTTCAAATGTTTGACAAGTTAATTTCGCCATAACTAAATGTGCTGATGAATTCTGACCGACTCTAGACAAGATTTCCTCAATCATATCCTCTGGTAGGTCTTCTAAAATGTTCGGTTGTCTACCCTTAACGTCCATTTTGTTTTTATACTATAAAATAGACAAGGATTAGATTCGTAATAACAAACAATACAAGCAATTTGTACATAGAACATAAAAGTACAAGCACACTACAATATATTTATTCCACAACATGCTCACACCCCTCTAATCTGAATCACTGGTTTCTTCTTCTTCGGACTTGGTTCTTTTTCCTAATCTTCTAGGGATATATGATGTTCCTCTAATTCGAGTCGTCATTTTCCACATTGGTATAGAAAAACCTGGTGGTTTAGAGGTTCCTGGGTTATTGTCACGATATTGAAAATACGGGTGTTGACGGTACATATAAAGTTCATCGGGGTCGGAATCAGATTTCTCTATTTTGATGCCTTTTCCCTTATTATTTTCTTTTGCCTCATTAAATTGGGTCGGGTTAATTTCTATAACATCATCGGAATCCTCATCACGATCCGATTCATCAGAAAATTGGTAATTTTCCCAATATTTTGTTTCCTTAGCGGAAACACCATTGACCATTATTAACTTTGGTCCATTGGTTGAGGATTTTCTTTTATTTGACCAGTTTTCTGTGGTTCCTACTATTCCCCCTCCGAAACCTCTTCTTCTTCCGGTTCCTCTTCTTCTGGTTCCTCTTCTCCCGGTTCCTCTTCTTCCGGTTCCATTTCCTCTTCTTCCGGATCTTCGGGAACTTGTGAATCTTGCCAATATATATTTGACTCTTCATTATTATTAGGCGAGTCAATGGGATTTGTGCTAGAGGTAGACATCATACACACAATATCAAACATGTTAAGAGATTAATATATCACATAATATTTACATGTTAATAATATATAGTTTCCAACAAAAATGTTAAGCAATCATTTTTAAAGAAAACACGGTCGAAGTCCAGACTCACTAATGCATCCTAACAAACTCGATAAGACATACTAATGCAAATTTTCTGGTTCTCTAATACCAACGCTCGGATACCAACTGAAATGGTCCATTCATATTGATTATAAACGTTCCATATTAATTGATTTCGTTGCGAGGTTTTGACCTCTATATGAGACGTTTTTCAAAGACTGCATTCATTTTTAAAACAACCATAACCTTTATTTTATCAATAAAGGTTTTAAAAACATTACGTAGATGATCAAATAATGATAATCTAAAATATACTGTTTACACACGACCATTACATAATGGTTTACAATAGAAATATATTACATCGACATATGTTTCTTGAATGCAGTTTTTACACAATATCATACAAACATGGACTCCAAATCTTGTCCTTATTTTAGTATGCAACAGCGGAAGCTCTTAGTATTCACCTGAGAATAAACATGCTTTAAACGTCAACAAAAATGTTGGTAAATTATAGGTTTAACCAATATATATCAAATCGTAACAATAGACCACAAGATTTCATATTTCAATACACATCCCATACATAGAGATAAAAATCATTCATATGGTGAACACCTGGTAACCGACATTAACAAGATGCATATATAAGAATATCCCCATCATTTCGGAATACCCTTCGGATATGATATAAATTTCGAAGTACTAAAGCATCCGGTACTTTGGATGGGGTTTGTTAGGCCCAATAGATATGTCTTTAGGATTCGCGTCAATTAGGGTGTCTGTTCCCTAATTCTTAGATCACCAGACTTAATAAAAAGGGGCATATTCGATTTCGATAATTCAACCATAGAATGTAGTTTCACGTACTTGTGTCTATTTTTAAATCATTTATAAAACCTGCATGTATTCTCATCTCAAAAATATTAGATTTTAAAAGTGGGACTATAACTCACTTTCACAGATATTTCCTTCCTCGGAAATAAGACTTGACCACAGATCGATTCACGAACCTATACAAATATGTACATATATATCAAAGTATGATCAAAATATAATTACAACCATTTTTATTATGTTTTAAAGATTTGAGTGTATTAAGTCAGCTGTCCTCGTTAGTAACCTACAACTAGTTGTCCACAGTTAGATGTACAGCAATAAATCGATATATATATATATATATATATATATATATATATATATATATATATATATATATATATATATATATATATATATATATATATATATATATATTATCTTGAATCAATCCACGACCCAGTGTATACACGTCTCAGGTTAGATCACAACTCAAAGTATATATATTTTTGGAATCAACCTCAACCCTGTATAGATAACTCCAACATTACTGCATATAGAGTGTATATGGTTATTCCAAATAATATATATACATGGGTCGATATGATATGTCAAAATATTTGCATACGTGTCTATGGTATCCTAAGATTACATAATATATCAGAATACATGTATAATACAATATAAGTTAGCTAGGATATGATTTGTATAGATTTGTTAAACATTTCCTGTAGCTAAAAAGATCAAAAATATCCAATCTTGTTTTACCCATAACTTCTTCATTTTAAATCCGTTTTGAGTGAATCAAATTGCTATGGTTTCATATTGAACTCTAATTTAAGAATAAAAATAGAAAAGGTATAGGTTTATAGTCGAAAATTTAAGTTACATGTCAATTACTAAAGAGGTAGTCATTTCCGTCGAAAGAATGACATCTTGATGACCATTTTGAAAATCATACTTTCACTTTGAGTATAACCAAGATTTTTGGATATAGTTTCATGTTCATATGAAAAATCATTTTCCCAGAAGAACAACTTTTAAATCAAAGTTTATCATAGTTTTTAATTATCCAAACCAAAACAGCCCCCGGTTTCACTACGACGGCGTATATCCGATTTTATGGTGTTCATCGTGTTTCCAGGTTTTAAATCATTAAGTTAGCATATCATATAGATATAGAAAATGTATTTAGTTAATTTTAAAAGTCAAGTTAGAAGGATTAACTTTTGTTTGCGAACAATTTTAGAATTAACTAAACTATGTTCTAGTGATTACAAGTTTAAACCTTCAAATAAGATAGCTTTATATGTATGAATCGAATGATGTTATGAACATCATTACTACCTCAAGTTTTTCTGGATAAAACTACTGGAAATTAGAAAAATGGATCTAGCTTCAAAGGATCCTTGGATGGCTTGAAAGTTCTTGAAGCAGTATCATGCCACGAAAACAGTTCAAGTAAGATTTTCACTCGAAATAAGATTGTTATAGTTGTAGAAATTGAATCAAAGTCTGAATATGAATATTACCTTGAATTAGAAAGATAACTTACTGTAAATAATAAAGGTTCCTTGATCTTAGATGATTACTTGGAATGGATTAGAAAGCTTGGAAGTAGACTTGCAAACTTGGAAGTATTCTTGATTTTTATGAAACTATACTTATGAAATTTATGAAGAACACTTAGAACTTGAAGATGGAACTTAAGAGAGATCAATTAGATGAAGAAAATTGAAGAATGAAAGTGTTTGTAGGTGTTTTTGGTTGTTGGTATATGGATTAGATATAAAGGATATGTAATTTTGTTTTCATGTAAATAAGTCATGAATGATTACTCATATTTTTGTAATTTTATGAGATATTTCATGCTAGTTGCCAAATGATGGTTTCCACATGTGTTAGGTGACTCACATGGGCTGCTAAGAGCTGATCATTGGAGTGTATATACCAATAGTACATACATCTAAAAGCTGTGTATTGTACGAGTACGAATACGGGTGCATACGAGTAGAATTGTTGATGAAACTGAACGAGGATGTAATTGTAAGCATTTTTTTTAAGTAGAAGTACTTTGATATGTGTCTTGAAGTCTTTCAAAAGTGTAAGAATACATATTAAAACACTACATGTATATACATTTTAACTGAGTCGTTAAGTCATCGTTAGTCGTTACATGTAAATGTTGTTTTGAAACCTTTAAGTTAACGATCTCAATTAATGTTGTTAACCCAATGTTTATGATATCAAATGAGATGTTAAATTATTATATTATCATGATATTATGATGTATGAATATCTCTTAATATGATACATACATTAAAATATCGTTACAACGATAATCGTTACATATAAGTCTCGTTTCGTAATTCTTGAGTTAGTAGTCTTGTTTTTACATATGTAGTTCATTGTTAACACACGTAATGATATATTTAAATATCATTTTATTATGTTAAATATATTGTATCAATATCTTAATATGATACATATGTATTTAGTAGACGTTATCATAACGATAATCGTTATATATATCATTTCGAGTTTCTTAACTTAGTAATCTCATTTCTTATGTATATCACACATTGTTAATATACTTAGTGAGATACTTACTCATCATAATCTCATGTCAACCATATATATATATATGTCTATATATACCACAACATGTAGTTTTTTCAATTTTGTAACGTTCGTGAATCGCCGGTCAACTTGGGTGATCAATTGTCTATATGAAACTTATTTCATTTAATCAAGTCTTAACAAGTTTGATTACTTAACACGTTGGAAACATTTAATCATGTAAATATCAATCTCAATTAATATATATAAACATGGAAAAGTTCGGGTCGCTACATATATACAGGTATCTATTGGTGCGGTGTCCTAGAGACGTATCTATTGGAGAGATCCGCATGTTTGGCGGTTTAAGTGATCAAGCTCATGGTAAGGACTTTGGTCATTCGGGTACTAGGAGTTATCGCGTGTTATTTTGTGTGAATGTCGCGTCAGTCCGGGTAAAGTACTTTGCGTGTTATGCATGTTGTCACATCAGATTTGTTGTGAGTTAGAAATTGTTACGGTGGTTTTGGTTAGCTAAGGTGAGTGAGCGAGCTCACGAGTTCGGAGCGTGCGTAGTCACCCTAAGTAGTAGGTGCACTATTGAGATTGTCATTGGTTGTGGTTACCCATCGTAACTAGGATAACCCATAATGGTGCGGGTGTGTGCGACGAAGACCTGAATTCCGTAATGGAATGCGACAAGTCTAATGATTGTAGTTTTGAGTTACACTCGGTGGAGTGTGTGGTTAGAGAATTATGTTAGGATTCTTGTTGGGAGTCGCCTTGGAATTGGCGAATCGAGGAGTCTTTGGGTCGTTAAACTCATGGGAGTGGGACCCGTATAATGATGATTGTGTTAGTGAATTGTGGATTATGGGGTAACGTTTCTAATGGAATATCCTTTGTAGTAGTGGTTTTATCGAGGTGTGGAAGGATGTAAGACTTGGTGTTTCCAAGTATCTCCTTAGTGTTGGATAAATGGTTTCGTTAGGCTATATTGTTTTGGCCTTGTGGAAATTGTGGGTAGCGTGTGATCGCTAGGAACTTTCGATAAGACAATAAACCGTAAGGTTTGTCGGGTAGGAATGACTTTGGGCCATTATTGTGGAGAAATGGGTGACATCGGGTGTATGGAACCCAAAGGTCGAGTTTCTAAATCTCGGTAGAATGCGGTGGGAGTCTGCATGACACTGCGTCAGGTGCCCCCTTATACCTGCTAGTGTGATGTTCAACTCCGGTAATGGTGTGATCACTTTGTGCTTAGGGTGACCGTGAGATGCCCTTAGAAGCAGCGGAGATTATAATAGTGATCGACGGGCGATAGTAATTCGACGGTTGCGAAGGTCGAAGTTTAAGTGTATTGTGTTAGATACTTCTTAGGAAGTGACGAATGAGTGAAGGTTATGATGAAGTGTTGATATTGCGGTCGATGCAGTTATGGTGTCGAATTGGTCACTCTTCTCCATGAGAGTGAGCAATTATTAATGAAGGTTCGTTGCGTGGAAGGTCGGGTGATCTTGACTATGATGCACGACTGACTAAGTGGAGTGGCATATGCTTAGGCTTAGAGGCGTATGTAAGACTTGGGTGGAGTTCGCTTTGCGAACAACGAAGGGCTGTTAGTTGTGATTGTTGGTATGAAGGTGTGATGTCATCGCATGTACGATAACTCTAGCAATTGTGTATGACGGCTCTAAGAGCCTAAAGTGAAATTGCAGTGATTCAGTGTTTACGATCAATGATGAGAATGATCACGTGTGTTGTGAAATGGTAATTCCGCGGGGTGTTATCGTCTTGGCGGTAAGAATATGGAGATGAATCCTAAGTGGGGGAGTTTTTACTGCCGCCCGAGGAAGCTCCGGTGGTGTTAGATCAAGTGAAGTGTAAGACTTCTTATGCAAGGTGGTCGTGTAGCACCAAAGTGCGGTAGGAGACCAAGTGGGAAGTTTGAGATCACGGAAGTGAGAGAGTGAAGCTGTCATTGCGGGTGCTCTCGTAGTGAAAATCTGGATTGTCGTGAAACTCGGACAGCATTATTGAGTGGGAACGAGTTCGATATCGTGGTGGTTGTTGTATTTTTCCCTATCGGGAAACGTGATCGTGGAAATTGTCAGTGGATTATTCCACTTTACGGATGATTGTGAGGCGGGGAGTGTCGGTTCTGATTGCCTCTCAAAGAGACACACGGTTGTTTTTTGGTTGCGAGAGTGTGTTCCCTAGTGATGCGACCCATGGGTTGCATTGAAATGTCGAGGCCATCCTTAATGGACGGTCTAGGTAGGAGGATTCACCCGTCGTCGGTGAATATTTTATGGGTCGTGTGTCGAATTGCGAAATTATAGTGTTGAAGATTTGCTGTTGATGGGATTCTAGTATACGAATAGTTTCCATGCTAGTACTAGAAAACCGTCTTGCGTGGTTGTGTTGTAGGGTTTAAGAGAAAAATCCTGTTACGAGTGTTGATGTTTTTCCTAGTTCGTGGTGTATTAATGTCGTCCTGGATTAATCCAGAGACTAGTGGTCGTGTGTGGATCGATTGATGGAAAAGCTTGTGTTCCCAGTGTGATTATTTGGTGATGCCGAGATTTCTTCGTTGAAGGAATGACCCGGTGGTGCAGACGGGGGAAGTTGATTCTTGATTAAGAGAACCTTCTTGAATTGCTGGATTACGAGTCGTTGAAGTACGGAGACTTGACGCGGCATAAGTCCTTCTCGATTTGGATTAATGCAAGACTTGGTTCACGGCGTGATCGACTTAGTAGACCGCGTTGGGTGATATAGTTGTGAATCTAGCTTGTTGCGAGTTGTAGCCGGGAGAAATTGAAGGAATATAATGGTGTTTTCCATATTTTTTCCTAAGTGGGCATTTGGATGTTGAGTGTACGAGATACCGTTTGTTGCGGTAATGCATGCTAATGGTTATTAGTGTGTGGTGAGACATTCAGGTTAATGGAAATCGTTGTGGATATCGAGTTTGGCTGTGTGTCGGAGGACTATAGAGTGTGGGTCTTGTCGGTTAAGTGACGAGGATCACGAGGACGTGATCGAAATAAGTGGGGAAGAGTTGTAAGACCCGTTTATTCGTACGACTTATATATGTATACATACACATACGTAAATGTATATTATGGATTCGTCGTATTATAAATGTATCTATATATATATATATATATATATATATATATATATATATATATATATATATATATATATATATATATATATATATATATATATATATATATATATATATATATATATATATATATATATATATATATATAGTTCACGCGACGTATAAATAATACAAGTAAATGTATATATATGCTATATATATGTAGCGTACGATAGGTAGACAAAACGTGTATGTACGTTGCGCGAATGAAGAGCTCGAAGTGGGTACGAGTCTTATAGTTCGACAAGTTAAAAACTGGAAGAAACACGCCCAAGGTCACGGCGCGACCGAGGGAACCGCGACGCGGAATTGAACTAGAATCAGGATCAGACAGCATGTAACCAAGACCACCAGACCACGACTAATCTCGCGGCGCGGAGAGAAGTAGTCGCGGCTCGACCACACTGCAACTCAGGTCTGAAAGTTTACAATTTCTAGGGTTTTCGGGGCCGTTTTGGTCATTTCGCGTATGGGGCAGATTGGGACCTCAAATCTGGTCTACCCATTTCATTATTTTCATTTTCATTTCCATTTTCTTTCTCACTTTTCTATCAAAACAAAAATTCCTCAAATCATTCAAAAGGGATTTTGGAAAGGAGGAAGCGGGATTCGATCGAGAGCATAAGAGGCAACGTCGTTCTCCTCGTTCTTAGCTACGATTTGATACTAGTGGTAAGTCTCCTATCTGAATTTCATTCTAGTGATTCATGTTCATATTTGAGGGTTTTTGATTGTATGTTCATAGATGGAACCCCACTAGTTGTTAATGGAAGATGATAACTAGGATTCGAGTTTATAAGTGATGAAGGCGGGTTTTGGGTTTGGTGAGCGAGTTTAAACATGTAAGGCTTGCAAAGAGTGAATAATCACTAGTATTGATGATTATTGAAGTAGTGGAAACTGTTTGTGTACATTTGGTTGACTAATTTTGAATAGAGTCAAAATTAGGGTTTATTGGTGATTCCGGTTCGATTGTCATTTGTGTGAGGTTTGTAAACTTAAAATGAGTTAAGTTAAAGTACAATTGAGTTAATGGCGTTTTGGAGTCAAAACTAGCAAATGTGAGAATTTGACCTTGTTAAGGATCAAAATGGGTTTTTGGCGAATATGCGGGCTAGTGGGTGTTTAATGGCTATATGTGGTGTCTTTGGGTATTTCGGGAACACGGGAACTAGTCTCGTTAGTTTTGGACCCTCGGGCGGTGTTAAAAGTGCAAAAGGGTGAATTTTGCACTTATTCATTTGGGCGGGTCGAGAGTCCAAATGTGGTTGTATTGATGATTATGTGATAAATGGAATAGGTTCGTTCCATTGGCGAGTTGCGGGATTTGGATTGCACTTCATCAAGGCGTTAAGGTGAGTGTGATATTTATGCACGTATGTATATGGTATATTTATTTGTATGCTATGACATAATCCACGGAGCCGGAAGTGCCATAGTGTGTGCGAGTGTGCTATGATGCGAACCACAGAGCCGGTGGCATCATGGTACGTGTTTTATAGTGTGAACCAAGGAGCGGGTAGCACTATAGCACGGGTGTTGAGGTGTGAACCACTGAGCCGGTATCGCTGAAGAGACCCGTCCTAATCTATCTGGACGAATACATTACATTTGGTTACATCCCGAGGTATTTGACCTCTATATGATACATTTTACAAACATTGCATTCGTTTTTTAAAAGACAAACTTTCATTACAATGAAAGTTGACGACATGCATACCATTTCATAATACATCAAACTATAATTGACTTAATAATAATCTTGATGAACTCAACGACTCGAATGCAACGTCTTTTGAAATATGTCATGAATGACTCCAAGTAATATCTCTAAAATGAGCAAATGCACATCGGAAGATTTCTT
This sequence comes from Rutidosis leptorrhynchoides, assembly GCF_046630445.1. Lineage (NCBI taxonomy): Eukaryota > Viridiplantae > Streptophyta > Magnoliopsida > Asterales > Asteraceae > Rutidosis > Rutidosis leptorrhynchoides. Next base: position 73,915,310 of record NC_092340.1, read on the forward strand.
TCATACCTGAGAATAAACATGTTTTCAAGTGTCAACCAAAAGGTTAGTGAGTTCATAGGTTTATCGTAATCAATCATTTCCATATTTTAATAGACCACAAGATTTTATTTATTCAATAACCATACACTCGCAAGTGTTTAAAATTCATTCATATGGATTGAACACCTGGTAACCGACCTTAACAGGATGCATATAGAATATCCCCATCATTCCGGGACTCTCATCGGACATGATAAATTGAAGTACTAAAGCAGTTCAAATTCTCTGACTGGGGCTTGTTAGTGCCCATAGACCTATCTTTAGGATTCGCGTCAATTGGTGGCAATTATAATAAACACCAATTCTTAGGCTACGAAGCTAAAAAGGGGCATATTCGGTTCGATAATCCAACCATAGAATGTAGTTTCGTTTACTTGTGTCTATTTAGTAAAACATTTATAAAAGCAACGCATGTATTCTCAGTCCCAAAAATATATATTGCAAAAGCATTTAAAAAGGGAACAAATGAAACTCACCTATTGTATTTCGTAGTAAAAAATACATATAACGTCATTGAACAAGTACAAGGTTGGCCTCAGATTCACGAACCTAAATAAATTATATATTTTTATATGTTGGTCAATATTTGTCTAACAAATTAGGTCAATTCATAGTGTACCACAATCCTAATGCTCGAGACTAATATGCAAAAGTCAACAAAAGTCAATTTGACTCAAAATGATTTCCAAAATTTATACATGATTATAATATATTTTAAATATCGTCGTTTTATATTTTTAAATATTTTTAAAAGATCTATTAGAGTAAATAATATAATTCATTTATTAATAAATAAAATTTTATATTAAAATTTATAATATACTTTTATAACTATTAAGTAATAAAATTTATAGAGTTTATTTAATATCATAAAGATAATATGATAGGTATTATTAAAGTAATTTATTACACGTAGTAAAATATTTTTGTATTACATATTTATTTGATAAAATAACATTGATAATAATAATAAGTAAAAGTTGTATTATTTTGTAATAATAATAATTATTATTCTATTGATAAAAATATCAATATTTATATTTACTAAAAATGATATTACGATAAAATGATAATTCTGATTATAATGACTTTAATATTTACGATACTTTTTAATATTAACTTTAAAATAATAATTTTATTTAAAATGATAATAATAGTGGTATTTTATAATAACAATGACATTTCTATTAAAATGATAATTTTTTATTAAAATGATAGTTTTAATACTAACGATACTTTTAATAATAATAGTAATGATAAAAATAATAAGAACGATAATTTTATCTAAATCAATATCTTTTAATTTCATCAAGATACTCTTACTCATTATTTCCTAATTATTTCATTTAATAGCTTTTAATCGTCTTTTATATCGTGTTCATAATAATGTTAATAATAGTAATCAAAATAATTAGGTGTTACCAATATTAGTTTTAATTACAATAATACTAATAATAATAAATATTATGATAATATTAATGATAATACTAATAATTATCTTAATGATAATAATAATACTAATTATAACTTTAACAATAGTAATAATAATAAAAATAACAATTTTTAATGATAATACCTTTTATTGATAATAATAATAATAATAACAACAATAATAACAATAATTATAATAATAATAATAATAATAATAATAATTAGATAAAAACTAGAACGACGATAATAACGACGATAATAATAATCATTTTTAATAATAATACAAAAATTCGATTGATTATAACTTCTAATCTGTTTATCGAAATCATTCGATATCTAAATGAAAAGTTCTTAATTTTTCGCTAGCTTTCCAACGACATGCATATCTTATACCTTATCTCAACCGCATATGTAACTAATTCAGGATTTAACATAACCTATCTAACGGCAATATCAAAAGTACAAACATGCATAATCCTATATACTCGAGCACTAGTCAGGGATACACTATTAGTATGTAAAAGTTAAATTATGAGTACTCACGTATCAATATTGAGATTCAATATTGCAGGAAAGGTACGTAGACGCAACGGAGATGATAAACACTAGATTGACCTCACGAGCATACCCATAAATCATACCCATCACCTCCATAGCTATAACCCATAATTAACTTAGCCCTATCCCACTCGAACAACCATTTTTGAAATCGCTCCAACATACCCTTGTCGTAGTATTTTATGTATAATATAAATTAATAATAATACTACTAATAACAATAATAATAATAACAATCTTAATAATAATAATAACAATACTAATAATTTAAATAAATTAAATAATATACGAAGTATATATCATATATAGAGAGATATAGAGTGATATGTGTGTGTAAACTGATCAGATCGTTCGAATTTTATATGTTAACCACTCTTCCCTTACCATGCGATCGCATGGTGGGTGTGTGTTGTGCCCATGCGATCGCATGGGGCATGATTCCAGCTAATATGCACTTCGTAAAACCTGCTGACACTTCTTTTATTATTATTATTATTATTATTATTATTATTATTATTATTATTATTATTATATATATATATATATATATATATATATATATATATATTATTTAATTTATATAATTACTTATATATTATATTATATTTACGTTCATGGTAAAAATATATTTTTTTCACGAATGACACGGTCGTTGTCACTCGACTCATGTCCCACTTTCGGTTTTTCAAACGACGTTTCGTACGCTGAGAAAAATAGTCTTTTACGTTACGCGACGTGTACTCTTATTAATAATTTGACTTACTCTTCAATAAATCACTTTAATAAAAATGTAACTTATAAAATTGAGCGTTGTGGTCATTTGCTTCTATAAATCAGTGACTCGTTGTATATCAAAATTTATTATTTTAAATCAAGACGTTTTATGACCAAGTTAAAATATATATATTTTTATTTAGAATTGTAAATTTGTACATAATATATATGTTTGAATTATTTATCTAATGATATAATATTTAGTTTTACAAAACCAATTACATTTCAAAGTTCGTTTTTATAGTCGTTTAGAAAAATATAATAACACGTTTCGTTTATACTTTAAAGCTTAAATAGATACAATTTATTTATACACTAACGTTTTAAATATCAATCGCATTTACTAAGTGAGTGTTACTATCGTGCACTTAATTAATTAGAAAACATATATTTTAAATACAAGTTGTAAGTTATATATATATATATATATATATATATATATATATATATATATATATATATATATATATATATATATATATATATATATATATATATATATATATATATATATATATATATATATATAATAATCAATATCCCAATTCACGTTATTTAAAAAAAGATATTTTAATAAACAAGTTTAATTATATCGAAAACGTTTTCGTACACTTGTAACTAAATCATTCTTATTAACTTTAGTCTACCACTAACTTTTGTCTAATCTTTGTTAATGACACTTTTGTTCTTACATGTAAATCATTTTACTATTTTCTGAATATGGTTAAGAGAAATAGATTTTCTCAAATCATAGTGGACCTTTCAACAAAAACTTGTAATCATAATTCAATGTATCTAATAATTCAATCATTTGATTTTATCTTTTAATTTCGTCAATAATTATTAAATATATTTTAAAACAACAACGTTCATGTAAAGTATTATACGTCTAATGCTTGTTAACATTTTCAAGTTATAATATATACATATATAACCATGTCCGTTCCTATAATGGTTCGTGAATCTTTGGAATTTGGTCGAGGTTAAATGAATGTATGAACACAGTTTAAAATTCTTGAGATTCAACTTAACAAACTTTTCTTATCGTGTCGGAAATATATAAAGATTAAAGTTTAAATTTGGTCGAAAATTTTCGGGTTGTCACAGTACCCACCCGTTAAAGAAATTTCATCCCGAAATTTGATTGGGATGGTTATGGCTGACAATAAGTATGTTTTCATGATGCATATAAGCTGAAGATTAGGTTTTTATCATCATTGGGTAATATGGATAAAATCATTTGATTTTGTGAAGAGTACGAGTGAAGCTATTACCAAAAGAGTGAAATGAGTAGATAAAGTTTCGTCATATCTGTTGACATAGATAGGTTGATTTCCGAAGTTCAAGAGATTTGGAGAAAATCTTAGTAACAAGATTTGATTAAGGAAATTTGGATCCGTTTTAAATGCGATCATCCATTTTGATTGCTCTGTCAGAGATTTTCCTATAAATCCACCTCCTTCGTTTCCTTACAACTCACACCTTCTATTCTTTCTCCCTCAACTCATATTTTTTAAAGTATTCGTCAATATGCTCCATCCAATTCTGTTTCTCGATATACTTCTAACTTTAATATTAGTCATTCTTCTTTTTCATCTACCGCCGGAGGAATCTATTTACTTCTACTATACACTTGGTTTTAGTTCTCCCGTGTCTTTATATTGCTATATGCATTGATATATATGGTTTATAATTTCTGGGTGGTCGTTGGTTTTTATATCTTCTATTATATTTCGATGTCCCTGCTTCTGTCTTCCATAATCATTGTCATCTCCAGTTAATGCTTTCTTTTATTTGCTGCGATTTATACCCCAATTTCTATTTCGGAGTTTTATCCTTTCGTTTCTTCTTCTTGCGATTAAGGACCGTCTGTAATGGTCCAGAATTTGCATATATTAATTTCGGAATGAACATTGTTAATGTTCTAGGAAGGAAATTGTAATGGCACGATCTTGACTTGTCAAATTACCAGAATACCTCGGAAAAAGCCGAATCATCAAGAAATATGTTTTTGATATTTTAGAGGTTAAATAGAATACAAGAGTCGTATAACATGGCACATGATGATGTTATGATCTGTGAATCATCACATTCCATTTAGAAACTCAGCATGACTTACTGTAATATAATCACGTTGATCAAGTGTCATTATATTATACTAATTCATGCTTCAGCTCCCAACCCTACTAAAAAAAAATTCCTATTTAAAACTCGAATGTTTCAGAATTTAGAAACTAAAATAGTTTCTTTTATGATGTAATACAGATAGCGCGAAGAGGTAAATGATTTCAGATAAGAATAATTAAGAAAATATCTTCAGAAATTTGGAGGATATTTATAATAAAAGATACGATGATATCTTAGAATTTCTAATATCAAAGGATGATGAAGAATATTGTCCGCAGGGGTTTAGAGTCAGGAGTAAGGTATTCGTTAATGACTTCAGCATGTACTGAATCATTTGGATCCTTTGAAGTCAGGTTCAGTCTTTGTAATTTGTCCACTGTGATGACCCGGGAATTTCTGACCAAATTTTAAACTTAATCTTTATTGATTTCGACACGATAAGCAGAGTCTGTAATAGTGAAGTCTCAAAAACTTTGAACTGTGTTCATGTATACATCTGACCATTGACCATCCTCGACGATTCACGAACAGTAGTTTACGTTTAGATAAGCATACATACATATATATATACACTTGATGGATATACACAATTATTAATTTTGCACATTATAATATATAAAATAAATAAATATTGAATATTCAAAATATACTGTTACATATACCATGTAATTATTAATTATTACAAGATTTATAAATTATAATAATAAAATATGGAATACAAGTTAAAGATGTACTTATTATACTAATAATACTATGACTACTTTCATTAATATTAGAATATGTATTAGTAATTAATACTTCTCAATATATAATATATAGATATGAAGGGTGTTAAAAATAAATTGTTAGAATATTATCATTTCTAATATTAGCATTATCATTAATAATAATAGTATTATTATAATTAATATTATCATAATTATAAATCCTATAGACATTATTATTATCAATAATATTATTAAAATTATAAATATTATTTATTATTTGTAACATTAAGAGTATTATTATTATTATTATTATGATAGTTATAGTTATTAATCAATAAGATTAATTATATTATATATATATAATATATAATATATGTACGGATATATAAAAATAGATATATATATATATATATATATATATATATATATATATATATATATATATATATATATATATATATATATATATATATATATATATAATCTGAATTATATATATACAGATTATATTACGAATCAGTTTGAAATTTATATTATGTATGGATATAAATACGTATTAAAAATAGATTTATACAGAATCATATACACAGACTTATACGTATTATGTATACCGAATTATATACAGATTTATATATAAATATATAAACACTGATTTAGATATATATATATAAAGAATCAAATACAGAATAAATTGCTGTTACAAGTCCACATCGAAATTTTATCATATCTGCTTAATTGATTCTTCAGCTCCTACTCTCGTACGAACTAGAAATCAAACAACAACAAAAATCCAAATAATATATATACTGTTATCAATCTCTATCCAGTTTTACAAAAGTCTCTTCTCCTCCTCCTGCTCCCAATTAATTTATGTCGATCAATCTTTACAACAAAACAAATTGGTGATTTAATTAAACTGTTACAATATGTACTGAATTCTGTCAACAAATGCAACAAGTTAAAATCTGTTTCAGGTCACTATCTATTTTGTTTCTCTGACTACTTGAAATATTCTGTCGATACAATACATGATTTGTAACTAATGGATTAGTATCATTCCATATATATACATTGAGACATAAGCACATTTGTATACAGACAATAACTCAAACAAATATATATGTACCTGTTTCTCTTTGAACCTAAATTTTCATCACCATCGACACCTTTTCTTTATATCTATCTTCATGAACCATTATCAAGCCACGAACCAATAAGTAATCATAAAGTCTTTCGGGATCTTCTTCTTTGTCGAACCAGCACAACCCATCACTTGCACCCACTCAAATCCACCATTGCATCAATTGAAACCTTGAACCTGACAAATGTCTACCACCACCTTGTTCCATATAATTTATCGGATATCACTACAACCCGTCACCTTTGATCACCTTACTTTTGATTCTGTTTCTAATCCCACGAAATCAACAAATAACCAACACAAATACTATTATATACCACGATTCTGTCGTTGCCCCTTTAATCTTTTTCTGTCGAGCACTAAAGGAAAAGTTAGATTATATTACAAGTTATAATGTTATCACTTTGAAGAGATTAGGATGTAATGCGATGAGAAAGGATGTAGTGATGTCTGCTACAAATCGCCACCCTTTGTTTTCACTAACACCATCGAAGTAAACTGATAACCGTCACCACCTTTGGCAATTTCTACTAAGTATTATTTCTTTTCTATTCTCTCACGAACCAACTACTACTACCGTGCTTTTGTTTATCTCTCTGTCGATGCAGATGAATAGGGTATCATATGATTTTATATGAAGACAACTAGGATTTAAATGAGTGTGTTTTGCCTTTTCTTTTAGACCGACAACCAATAACCCACTTGCACTTCACTATACAACTCCTTAACAAATTGCAGAATAAAGAAACCATTTTTTTCTTTTCTTTTGTGTTAGTAGAACGGTTGTTTAAAGAATCAAATGAGACCCACTGGAATGTAAACTGCGAATACTTTAACTTCTTTTATTAATTACATGGCCAACTTTAAATATCCACTTGTGTACCCAAAATCGTATTAGTGTCCCACTTTTCCTTGTGCCCATGTGACCAAACCTTTTCCTTCTTTTTCTTATTCCATTTTGGCCGATTGTTTTTTTTGTCCAACTGCTACTCGATTTTCGTTTATATCCAAGATGATGATTATAATAATGATTTCAATTATGAAGTATGATTATAATGGTTGGTGACTCATTTTCCATTGAATACAAGTACTTCGAATATGGTTGCTGTTCTTTGACAATTTACAACTTGGAGAATGACCTGAGCCGAGGTCCATGCTCTCGAATAACAACTTGCTGTTCTTTGACCCATTTTTGTGGGCTGTATTCTCTTGGAGTTGGGCTGAGTTATTCAGCTTTTGTTCGGGCCTCATCTTCGTATAAACAGCTGATGATGAAACATATACGTATATCTTATATAAGTATAAAAATGGTTTTAATCAGAAAATTAAGCAGCAGCAGAACGGTTTATGGGGTGTTTGGGTATTCGAGAGGTCTTAGGTTCGATTCCTGCTGGTGCCATTCCTTTCTTTTTAAAGCCTCCTATATATGAGGTAGTCTTTCTTTTATCATTATTATTAATATTATATTGTTATTGTTATTGCTAATATTAATAATTACAATTGTTAATATGCATACTAAGATTAATAATATAATTAGTATTATTATTAATATCATTATCATTATTAGATTTATCACTAAATATTATGAGTATCATCATTAATATTAGAATTAGTTTAAGTATGATTTATATAATTATTACTACTAATTTTATCATTTTAAGTATAGTTATTAGTAATAATATCATATTTAAATTTATAAGTATTAGACATGTTATTAACATTAGTATTATTAAGATTATTATAAACTGTATCATTTAAGTATTATTATTTTAGTATTATCAATAATATTAACATTAACATTTTATTGAAGATAAAAGTTAAGGATAGTATTAAGATTATAAATATGTACTAGTCGTATAACAATTTGTATATAAATATTCATAAATGACAAGTTAGATATTTTCAAAATAATACTAATATGAGATAAAAATAACTACATAAATATTAATCAATTTGAATATATACACAAATTAACTATAAATAATATATAAATTTACAACATAATAAAAATATTTGTTCGATTACAAATATATGTGTTAATATATATAAATGATATAGGTTCGTGAATCTGAGGCCAACCCTGCATTATTTAGATGTTCTATGTCGTCATATGTATTTTTACTACAAAATACATTAGGTGAGTTCATTTGATTCCCTTTTACTCTTTACATTTTTGGGACTGAGAATACATGCGATGTCTTTACAAGTGCTTTATTAAATGCTTTTGAAATATATTTTGGACTGCGAATACATGAAATTCTTTTATAAATGTTTGACGAGATAGACACAAGCAAAACATTCCCCGAATGAATTATTATGCAGACAGAAGTTCTGCGGATTATTATTGAATTATGTGGACATGATAATTGCCACCATTGAATTATGTGGACATGATAATTGCCACCATTGAATTATGTGGCCATGATAATTGCCACCGATTGAAGTGAATGTTATATATCGAGAGAATGATTTAATACACAGGTTATGTGTATGTTATTTTTGTGCACAAGATATGTGTATGGTTACTATGATTTATGAAAATGGTTTCGTACACGAGAAAGATGTGATGTTTTTAAAAGATATAGCATGTACATTACATGTGGGTATAGGATTCGGGCCCATTTGTACCATGCAGCATTTAAATCTTGTGGTCTATCAAAATGATGAATTTTATTGTTTTATGATAAACCTATGAACTCACCAACCTTTTGATTGACACTTGAAAGCATGTTTATTCTCAGGTATGAAAGAAATCTTCCGCTGTGCATTTGCTCATTGTAAAGACATTATTTGGAGTCGATCATCGCAATGGAACCAGATGTTGGTGACTTCGTCCGGACAGATTAGGACGGGGTATGACATGTGGTATCAGAGCGGTGGTCTTAGTGAACCAGGTCTGCATTAGTGTGTATAATTGATAAGTCGTTAGGATGCATTAGTGAGTCTGGACTTCGATCGTGTCTGCTTGTCAAAAGTTTTGCTTATCATTTCGTGTCGGAAATCATCTGCTTATCATCCTTAGGAAATTACGTGCTTATCATTCCAAGTCAGGACACATCTTACTGCACTGATTGCATGAATAGTGTATAGACAAATCCATATCTTAGTGTATCTGTTACTGTAAACTTTGCCTGTCGTATTTCCGTAGATTCCTCCGTAACTTATGGGATTTTAGTATTATATATGCATATGTAAATTATGTATTGCAAGGTACTAATCTACATCCTATTCTATTTCTTATCGAAAATCCTTCATCTGATCATACGGGATGAATCCCTCAAACAGTTCGAGTCCCTCAGATTTCGATAGCTATTCCGATAGTTATTCCGACAGCTATTCCGATATGGAGTTTCACCTAAGCTCCGAAAGCAGTGTCACCAGAATGAATCAATCAATTCATCTGATGGTTAGTAGCCTACTTAATCATTGGAGACAAAAAGAAGGTGATCCTTTCCATCAACCAAATTCACCTCTTGGCGAAGAACCTGAAGCACTTACTGATGAACCAGTCCGAAATATCATTTCACCCTCATTTCTTGAATATCTCGTCATGATTACATAATATCTCAGATTCTAAACCTTATTCATTCGCTCGTTCCAACTGACAATCATCCCGGAATAATAGAAGAAGTCAACAAACTTCGCGCTCGAGTATTAAATTCGGAGAATATGGTGCAAAATTTACCAGCTTCAGCAACATCATCGGCACCAACAGTACCATCAGTAATAGCATCAGTATCATCAACAATCCATGCCTCAACATCTCATTCTGTACCTCGAGTATAATCATCGTTCTACATGACGTTCAACATCAATTATCTTCGTTCGACATGGCGATTATGTAATCTCTAATGTTTTAGAGATTATATATTCTGTTCTAACGGTAAATCAAAAGAGTTTAATATTATATTGACTCATTAAATCCATAATAATATCTGAAGAAAATATATATGTATATATATTTTCATAAAGATTATAATTAAAAATTCTTTTGTACAAACTGTTAATGGTGAAAATATTTTAACGGGTAGGTAATACCCTTTAGATTTCACATTAATAAGTTACACTCTACAGTCTTCGAATCTGATTCAACAGTCATTTACTATCCTACTTACATCCACAGATATACGTATCCGTTCACCGCAGAATAACCATTATCATTCAATTTCATATTTGGGTTTTGACTTATCAGAATCCAACAAGTGGCATAATGAAGAAAACATTAGACAAAATAAAATCTGTTAGAAACAAACAAATTAACTATGAAATTTTGTTAAGAAACCACGCTAACAAGATCCTAGCTAACTGTTCCTAGCTAACTGTTAATTCCGTATTACATTTTATTTTATCGCAATTTAATTATCGCAATTTATTTATCGCAGTTTATTTATCGCAATTTATATTCTAGCAATTTTATTTATCGTCATTTAATTTATGTATTTATTTTATGCACTTTAAATATCGGGACACGTATACAAGGTTTTGACATATCATATCGACGCATCTATATATATTATTTGGAATAACCATAGACACTCTATATGCTGTAATGATCGAGTTCGCTATACAGGGTTGAGGTTGATTCTATAATAATATATATACTTTGAGTTGTGATCGAGTCTGAGACATGTACACGGGTCACGATATGTATTAATTAATTCGAATATTATATATTAAATTATATATGAATTATTGGACTGTCAACTGTGGACTATCGACTGTGGACTAATAATATTGGACAAATTAAAATGGATTAAAAATATTGATTATAACATATGAAACTAAACAATTCTTCAAGTTTGCCACTTGATTTCATCTTAAACCTCGTTTGTATTTCGATGATTACAATCTGCGTTCAAACCTTTTATGATTCTTGAAAACACCTCAATTGAGAGGATGAACCAACCGCACTTCATCTACGGAAGAAAAGATTTATGTATATAGTATTGCACCTGAGAAACTCTCGGCAACAGAGTAAAAGTTTAACACGTAGCCGCGTCAGATCATTTGGCATTTATTAGCAAAAATAACTTTGCGATCCCTTTTCAAAGTAGCCAATTTTGTCACAGCTCCAGCAAGTCAACTTCGACTTTTCATTCGAAGTAGCCTTACTATAATCCTGATATATATGATTACCCTTTTGATACTGGAGAATTCTCTTATATTCCACCATATTACCATCAGCGTTTAATCATCTAAAAACACAAATCTCTTGAAGCCACCTTGGATTGATAACTGATGATTCAGATATTGTAGCATTAAATGCAGAGGAAACAGAAAAATTGTAGATGGTCTAAACGGGCAAAAGTTTGAAGATAAAGAAGGGAGTGTTAGGAACACTCGATAGAAAATTTGGTACTGAAAAATAGATTGAGCAAACCATGAAGGAGACCAAGGAAAAATACAAGGACCAAACCCTATATTCAAAGAATCCAGGTAATTCTGGATCCGATGAAATCTTTAGAGAATATCTTACTCCGTACTCATGTTAAAATCTTGCGGAAAATCTTTCTTCATCAACCATCGAACTTAGAAATTCCAAAATATCATCATAAATATCTTCGATATTTCTGAAGATATTTTCATAAATATTCTCATCCGAAATTATTTATATCTTCGCGCTATCTATGTTACATCATAAAGGAAACTGTATAGTTTCTTTATTCTGTAAACTTTCGAGTTTAAATTCTGAATGTTTTTGAAGTATTGGGGAACTGATGCATGAGTTAGTATAATATAATGACACTTGATCAACGTGATTATATTACAGTAAGTCATGCTGAGTTTCTAAATGGAACATGATGATTCACAGATTATAACATCATCATGTGTCATGTTACATAACTCTTTCATTCTGCTTAACTTCTGAACATATCAAGAAAGTATATTCTTGATAGTTATATTCTCAGTGATTCTGGTAATTTGAAAATCAAATCGTGCTATTACATTCTTTCTTATTTAGAACATTAAGTTCATTCAAAACTCCATACTTACGAATTCTGGACCGTTACTCGCTTTACTAGAGGTCGAAGAGAATAAAGAGGCAAAGAGTTCCAAAATATAAGAGAAAATATAAAGCCTAATAACAACACGGAGGTTACAAACCGTGGATATTAATACGAATAGCAATATAAAGGCAAGGTAAACGGATTCTTCTGGTGGAAGATTGAAAAGAAGGATGACAGAAATGATAATTAGAAAAATATCAAGGATTAAAACTGGACTAAGGATTTTCACAATCTTTTGGATGTATGAACTAAGAAAGAAAGTATAGGAATGGTGAGAATAATGGAACAAAAGAGCTTAATTTATAATGGAAATACCAGACAGAGTAATCGAGGCAGATCACCATATTTAATTATAGAGATCTTAATTTCCTTATTCACCAAAGTCTCAAATCTTATAGATTTTATAGATTTCCTTTAATCCCTTGAATTCCGGAATTCAACCCTGACTCTGTCAAAAGTTAAGTCGCGCCTTATTTTCTAAATTCAACCAAGACAACGGCAAAAGTTAAGCCGAAACTTTATTTCTTCAATTCACTCTTTTAGGATAGCTTCATTAGTACTCTTCGAATAATCGAATTATTTCATCCTTATTACTCAATGGTAATAAAACTCTAATTATCAGCTTATATGAGTCATGAAAACATACTTATTATTATTCATGACCATCCCACTCAAATTTCGGGACGAAATTTCTTTAACGGGTAGGTACTGTGATGACCCGGGAATTTCCGACCAAATTTTAAACTTAATCTTTATTGATTTCGACACGATAAGCAGAGTCTGTAATAGTGAAGTCTCAAAAACTTTAAACTGTGTTCATGTATACATCTGACCATTGACCATCCTCGACGATTCACGAACAGTAGTTTACGTTTAGATAAGCATACATACATATATATACACTTGATGGATATACACAATTATTAATTTTGTACATTATAATATATAAAATAAATAAATAATGAATATTCAAAATATACTATTACATATACCATGTAATTATTAAATATTACAAGATTTATAAATTATAATAATAAAATATGTAATACAAGTTAAAGATGTACTTATTATACTAATAATACTATGACTACTTTCATTAATATTAGAATATGTATTAGTAATTAATATTTCTCAATATATAATATATAGATATGAAGGGTGTTAAAAATAAATTGTTAGAATATTATCATTTCTAATATTAGTATTATCATTAATAATAATAGTATTATTATAATTAATATTATCATAATTATAAATCCTATAGACATTATTATTATCAATAATATTATTAAAATTATAAATATTATTTATTATTTGTAACATTAAGAGTATTATTATTATTATGATAGTTATAGTTATTAATCAATAAGATTAATTATATTATATAGATAATATATAATATATGTACGGATATATAAAAATATATATATATATATATATATATATATATATATATATATATATATATATATATATATATATATATATATATATATATATATATATATATATATAAAATCTGAATTATATATATACAGATTATATTAGGAATCAGTTTGAAATTTATATTATGTATGGATATAAATACGTATTAAAAACAGATTTATACAGAATCATATACACAGACTTATACGTATTATGTATACCGAATTATATACAGATTTATATATAAATATATAAACACGGATTTAGATATATATAAAGAATCAAATACAGAATAAATTGCTGTTACAAGTCTACATCGAAATTTTATCATATCTGCTTAATTGATTCTTCAGCTCCTACTCTCGTACGAACTAGAAATCAAACACCAATAAAAATCCAAATAATATATATACTGTTATCAATCTCTATCCACTTTTACAAAAGTCTCTTCTCCTCCTCCTGCTCCCAATTAATTTATGTCGATCAATCTTTACAACAAAACAAATTGGTGATTTAATTAAACTGTTACAATATGTACTGAATTCTGTCAACAAATGCAACAAGTTAAAATCTGTTTCAGGTCACTATCTATTTTGTTTCTCTGACTACTTGAAATATTCTGTCGATACAATACATGATTTGTAACTAATGGATTAGTATCATTCCATATATATACATTGAGACATAAGCACATTTGTATACAGACAATAACTCAAACAAATATATATGTACCTGTTTCTCTTTGAACCTAAATTTTCATCACCATCGACACCTTTTCTTTATATCTATCTTCATGAACCATTATCAAGCCACGAACCAATAAGTAATCATAAAGTCTTTCGGGATCTTCTTCTTTGTCGAACCAGCACAACCCATCACTTGCACCCACTCAAATCCACCATTGCATCAATTGAAACCTTGAACCTGACAAATGTCTACCACCACCTTGTTCCATATAATTTATCGGATATCACTACAACCCGTCACCTTTGATCACCTTACTTTTGATTCTGTTTCTAATCCCACGAAATCAACAAATAACCAACACAAATACTATTATATACCACGATTCTGTCGTTGCCCCTTTAATCTTTTTCTGTCGAGCACTAAAGGAAAAGTTAGATTATATTACAAGTTATAATGTTATCACTTTGAAGAGATTAGGATGTAATGCGATGAGAAAGGATGTAGTGATGTCTGCTACAAATCGCCACCCTTTGTTTTCACTAACACCATCGAAGTAAACTGATAACCGTCACCACCTTTGGCAATTTCTACTAAGTATTATTTCTTTTCTATTCTCTCACGAACTAACTACTACTACCGTGCTTTTGTTTATCTCTCTGTCGATGCAGATGAATAGGGTATCATATGATTTTATATGAAGACAACTAGGATTTAAATGAGTGTGTTTTGCCTTTTCTTTTAGACCGACAACCAATAACCCACTTGCACTTCACTATACAACTCCTTAACAAATTGCAGAATAAAGAAACCATTTTTTTCTTTTCTTTTGTGTTAGTAGAACGGTTGTTTAAAGAATCAAATGAGACCCACTGGAATGTAAACTGCGAATACTTTAACTTCTTTTATTAATTACATGGCCAACTTTAAATATCCACTTGTGTACCCAAAATCGTATTAGTGTCCCACTTTTCCTTGTGCCCATGTGACCAAACCTTTTCCTTCTTTTTCTTATTCCATTTTGGCCGATTGTTTTTTTTTGTCCAACTGCTACTCGATTTTCGTTTATATCCAAGATGATGATTATAATAATGATTTCAATTATGAAGTATGATTATAATGGTTGGTGACTCATTTTCCATTAAATACAAGTACTTCGAATATGGTTGCTGTTCTTTGACAATTTACAACTTGGAGAATGACCTGAGCCGAGGTCCATGCTCTCGAATAACAACTTGCTGTTCTTTGACCCATTTTTGTCGGCCATATTCTCTTGGAGTTGGGCTGAGTTATTCGGCTTTTGTTCGGGCCTCATCTTCGTATAAACAGCTGATGATGAAACATATACGTATATCTTATATAAGTATAAAAATGGTTTTAATCCGAAAATTAAGCAGCAGCAGAACAGTTTATGGGGTGTTTGGGTATTCGAGAGGTCTTAGGTTCGATTCCTGCTGGTGCCATTCCTTTCTTTTTAAAGCCTCCTATATATGAGGTAGTCTTTCTTTTATCATTATTATTAATATTATATTGTTATTGTTATTGCTAATATTAATAATTACAATTGTTAATATGCATAGTAAGATTAATAATATAATTAGTATTATTATTAATATCATTATCATTATCATTACTAGATTTATCACTAAATATTATGAGTATCATCATTAATATTAGTATTAGTTTAAGTATGATTTATATAATTATTACTACTAATTTTATCATTTTAAGTATAGTTATTAGTAATAATATCATATTTAAATTTATAAGTATTAGACATGTTATTAACATTAGTATTATTAAGATTATTATAAACTGTATCATTTAAGTATTATTATTTTAGTATTATCAATAATATTAACATTAACATTAACATTTTATTGAAGATAAAAGTTAAGGATAGTATTAAGATTATAAATATGTACTAGTCGTATAACAATTTGTATATAAATATTCATAAATGACAAGTTAGATATTTTCAAAATAATACTAATATGAGATAAAAATAACTACATAAATATTAATCAATTTGAATATATACACAAATTAACTATAAATAATATATAAATTTACAACATAATAAAAATATTTGTTCAATTACAAATATATGTGTTAATATATATAAATGATATAGGTTCGTGAATCCGAGGCCAACCCTGCATTGTTTAGATGTTCTATGTCGTCATATGTATTTTTACTACAAAATACATTAGGTGAGTTCATTTGATTCCCTTTTACTCTTTACATTTTTGGGACTGAGAATACATGCGCTGTCTTTACAACTGCTTTATTAAATGCTTTTGAAATATATTTTAGACTGCGAATACATGAAATTCTTTTATAAATGTTTGACGAGATAGACACAAGCAAAACATTCCTCGAATGAATTGTTATGCAGACAGAAGTTCTGCGGATTATTATTGAATTATGTGGACATGATAATTGCCACCATTGAATTATGTGGACATGATAACTGCCACCATTGAATTATGTGAACATGATAATTTCCACCGATTGAAGTGAATGTTATATATCGAGAGAATGATTTTATACACAGGTTATGTGTATGTTATTTTTGTGTACAAGATATGTGTACAGTTACTATGATTTATGAAAATGGTTTCGTACACGAGAAAGATGTGCTGTATTTAAAAGATATAGCATGTTCATTACAGGTGGGTATAGGATTCGGGCCCATTTGTACCATGTAGCATTTAAATCTTGTGGTCTATCAAAATGATGAATTTTATTGTTTTATGATAAACCTATGAACTCACCAACCTTTTGGTTGACACTTGAAAGCATGTTTATTCTCAGGTATGAAAGAAATCTTCCGCTGTGCATTTGCTCATTGTAAAGACATTATTTGGAGTCGATCATCACAATGGAACCAGATGTTGGTGACTTCGTCCGGACGGATTAGGACGGGGTATGACATCCACAGCCTCCTCCATACTTTGCTCAATCCGGTTTCCAATTCCAAGACTTCTCTTTTTCTGCGCTTTGCCAGCACACTTCTTCATTATCATCAAACTTTTACTGTTAAAGTCGTTTATAGTTTTTGCTGCTTCATCAGCATTTTTCTATTTTCGAAGAACCAACTCGTAGTTCGAAGTGTTTTCAGAAACTTCACATTCAAATTAAGTCTAGAAGATAGACGTTATATATACACATATAACTGTTGGCGTAGACATGCTGTGAGATTTCAAAATACTGATTTTTAATTCCCAATGGTTCGTATGACAATTCTCGTTACAAGATGCGAATGAGTAAATGATGGGGTTTCGGTAAATATAATGATTCTTCGGAAGGTCAAAGATCAGTGAAGTTATGAATAAGTTTATTGCTAATGTGGTGGAATATGAAAGGTTCACCAGTAACAATAAAAGAGCATGCATATATATCAGGGTTATAATAAGGTTGTGTCGAATGAAGAGTCGAAGTTGACTTGCTGGAGCTGTGACAAAACTGACTACTTTAGAAAGGAATTGAAAAGTCATTTTTGCTAATAAATGCCAAAGGATTTGACACAGATATGTGTTGAATTATGATTTTGGTTTCGAGAGCTTTTTAAGTACATAACTGTGGGTAATATATGGTTGGATCATCATCTCGATTGCTCATTATTTGAAGTGTCTTCAGAAATTTTCAAAGGGTTTGAACACCGATTGTAATCGTTAATATACATTTGATGTTCTAACACAGTTTTGAAATTAAAGTATAGCTTTGAAAGATGTAGGAATCTAAAAGTGATGGTACCAGTTATATCTCGAATTGAATTCTGAGGTTTCAAAATCAGAATATGTAATTGAGTTTGAATGAGTATGGTTGTTTTTATTTCTATGAAAGAATGTATATTATTATGAAATTAGGAAGTATAGTTGATAATTTGCTTAATCAGATTCGAAGAATGTAACGTATTAATTGTGAATATATATATATATATATATATATATATATATATATATATATATATATCTCGGGTATTACCTACCCGTTAAAAAAAAAAATTTCACAATTAATATTTTGTACAAAAGAATTTTATTACAGTCTTTATGAAAATATATATGTATATATTTTCTTCAGATGTAACATAGATTTTAATGAGTTAATACTAAATTAAACTCATTCGATTTACAGTTGGAACTAGAATTGAATAATCTTTTGAAGGCTTTAGAGATTACATAAGTATTTCTTCAATAATATAGAAATTATGAATCAATACTTCGTTATTTGTTGAGGCGTGATGTTGGTTTTCGTCAAATTCTTGTGAACTTCGTAAAGTACGAATGATGTTATCTGAAAAGTTTCGGTTACATCGACGATGAAAGTGTAAAATCAAATATATACTTGATTTATTAGGAATTGGAATTTGTTGAATTGAGACAGAGATTGTAGTTAACGATGGTTAAGTTGCGGGCGAAGGACTTACATTATTGCATATTTGTAATATGAATTAACCGAGTAGTTAAGATTCACACACAATAGCTTAGCACGGAAAGATTTATTTTTATTTCAAAATATATATATATATATATATATATATATATATATATATATATATATATATATATAAATATGCATATAATTTCTTCAGAGGGAATGAGTTAATTCTTCATAACTCGTTGATACAATATACGCGTTATTGATTCGTAATGATGTCCACAGTGAATTCTTGAACTGACAGAGTTTGTGATGTTATAGGTGTTGTTGATTCTGATGTTGACTGTACTGACGATGCTGTTGCCGCTGACGGTACTGCTGATGCTATTGGTAAAATAAGTTTAGCTTGTTAATCACACACCATTTTTGTCAGAGTTTCTACTCTTCCTTCTATCATTTTGGTTCGCTTAACTTATTTATGGTTAGGGCTAGATTAGATAATCTCTAAGACTTTAGAGATTATAGAATCGTCACGGAATGTTTCTCCAATGAAGTTATGAGTTAATACTTCGTCAGTTATTGTTGTTCGTACTCTTTGGTATCTATGGTGCGTATGACGTTGATGCTTGTGGGACAGATTGTGAAGTTGAGGTTTACGACGCGGTTGTGGTTGGAGGTGGTAATGGTACTGTTGGCGTTGATGATGGTGGTACTGGTTATGCTGCTGCTGCTGCTGATGTTTGTAATCTTTGCAAAATATTCTCCAAAGCCACTACCCGAGCGCGAAGCTCGTTGACTTCTTCTATTACACCGGGGTGATTGTCGGTTCGGACGAGTGGATAAATAAAATCTAGAATTTGATGTAGTATGTAATCGTGACGAGATACCCTGAAAATGAGAGAGAAAATGGTGTTTCGGATTGGTTCGCCGGTAAGTGCTTCAGGTTCTTCGTCAAGAGGACAATGTAGTGGATGGAAAGGATCGCCTTCTTCTTGTCTCCAATGATTAAGGAGACTACGAACCCATCCCCAATTCATCCAGAATAGATGATGGCTGATTGGTTGGTCCATTCCGGTCACACTGCTTTCGGAGCTTGAAAGAGATTCCATTTCAGAATCTGAGGAACTTGAACTAATGACGAATTCCATTTCGTACGATTGAATTAAAGGATTTTTCGATATGAAATGATTTTCTGGCTATCGGATGGTATTCTAATTACATAGAATATCCATATATATAGAACAAAAGGTTTCGTAGATTACGGAGGAATTTGCGGGACATGTCAGGCAAAGTTTACAGTAATAAATACGATAAGATATGATTTAGCAGATACGCTAAGATATGAATTTTTTCTATACACTATTCATGCAATTAATGTAGCAAGTCTAGACTAATAATGATAAGCAGGTAATTTCCTAGGATGATAAGTAGATGATTTCCGACTAGAAATGAAAAGCAAAACTTTTGACATGCAGACACGGTCGAAGTCCAGACTCACTAATGCATGCTAAAAACTTATCAGTTAGACTCACTAATGCAGACCTAGTTCGCTAAGATCACCGCTCTGATACCACATGAAGAGACCCGTCCTAATCCATCTGGACGAATACATTACATTTGGTTACATCGCGAGGTATTTGACCTCAATATGATACATTTTACAAAAATTGCATTCGTTTTTTAAAAGACAAACTTTCATTACAATGAAAGTTGATGACATGCATGCCATTTCATAATACATCCAACTATAATTGACTTAATAATAATGTTGATGAACTCAACGACTCGAATGCAATGTATTTTGAAATATGTCATGAATGACTCCAAGTAATATCTCTAAAATGAGCAAATGCACAGCGGAAGATTTCTTTCATACCTGAGAATAAACATGTTTTCAAGTGTCAACCAAAAGGTTGGTGAGTTCATAGGTTTATCGTAATCAATCATTTCCATATTTTAATAGACCACAAGATTTTATTTATTCAATAACCATACACTCGCAAGTGTTTAAAATTCATTCATATGGATTGAACACCCGATAACCGACCTTAACAGGATGCATATAGAATATCTCCATCATTCCGGGACTCTCATCGGACATGATAAATCAAAGTACTAAAGCAGTTCAAATTCTCTGACTGGGGTTTGTTAGTGCCCATAGATCTATCTTTAGGATTCGCGTCAATTGGTGGCAATTATAATAAACACCAATTCTTAGGCTACCAAGCTAAAAAGGGGCATATTCGGTTCGATAATCCAAACATAGAATGTAGTTTCATTTACTTGTGTCTATTTCGTAAAACATTTATAAAAGCAGCACATGTATTCTCAGTCCCAAAAATATATATTGCAAAAGCATTTAAAAAGGGAGCAAATGAAACTCACCTATTGTATTTCGTAGTAAAAAATACATATAACATCATTGAACAAGTGCAAGGTTGGCCTCGGATTCACGAACCTAAATAAATTATATATTTTTATATGTTGGTCAATATTTGTCTAACAAATTAGGTCAAGTCAATATTTGTCTAACAAATTAGGTCAAGTCATAGTGTACCACAATCCTAATGCTCGAGACTAATATGCAAAAGTGAACAAAAGTCAATTTGACTCAAAATGATTTCCAAAATTTATACATGATTATAATATATTTTAAATATCGTCGTTTTATATTTTTAAATATTTTTAAAAGATCTATTAGAGTAAATAATATAATTCATTTATTAATAAATACAATTTTATATTAAAATTTATAATATACTTTTATATCTATTAAGTAATAAAATTTATAGAGTTTATTTAATATCATAAAGATAATATGATAGGTATTATTAAAGTAATTTATTACACGTAGTAAAATATGTTTGTATTACATATTTATTTGATAAAATAACATTGATAATAATAATAAGTAAAAGTTGTATTATTTTGTAATAATAATTATTATTATAATTCTATTGATAAAAATATTAATATTTATATTTACTAAAAATGATATTACGATAAAATGATAATTCTGATTATAATGACTTTAATATTTACGATACTTTTTAGTATTAACTTTAAAATAATAAATTTATTTAAAATGATAATAATAGTGGTATTTTATAATAACAATGACATTTCTATTAAAATGATAATTTTTGTTAAAATGATAGTTTTAATACTAACGATACTTTTAATAATAATAGTAATGATAAAAATAATAAGAACGATAATTTTATCTAAATCAATATCTTTTAATTTCATCAAGATACTCTTACTCATTATTTCCTAATCATTTCATTTAATAGCTTTTAATCGTCTTTTATATCGTGTTCATAATAATGATAATAATAGTAATCAAAATAATTAGGTGTTACCAATATTAGTTTTAATTACAATAATACTAATAATAATAAATATTATGATAATATTAATGATAATACTAATAATTATCTTAATGATAATAATAATACTAATTATAACTTTAACAATAGTAATAATAATAAAAATAACAATTTTTAATGATAATACCTTTTATTGATAATAATAATAATAACAATAATTATAATAATAATAATAATAATAATAATAATAATAATAATAATAATAATAATAATAATAATAATTAGATAAAAACTAGAACGACGATAATAAAGATGATAATAATAATCATTTTTAATAATACTACAAAAATTCGATTGACTATAACTTCTAATCCGTTCATCGAAACCATTCGATATCTAAATGAAAAGTTTTAATTTTTCGCTAGCTTTCCAACGACATGCATATCTTATACCTTATCTCAAAAGTACATATGCATATCTCAACCGCATATGTAACTAATTCAGGATTTAACATAACCTATCTAACGGCAATATCAAAAGTACAAACATGCATAATCCTATATACTTGAGCACTAGTCAGGGATACACTATTAGTATGTAAAAGTTAAATTATGAGTACTCACGTATCAATATTGAGATTCAATATTGCAGGAAAGGTACGCAGACGCAACGGAGACAATAAATACTAGATTGACCTCACGAGCATACCCATGAACCATACCCATCACCTCCATAGCTATAACCCAAAATTTCCTTAGCCCTATCCCACTCGAACAACCATTTTTGAAATTGCTCCTACGTACCCTTGTCGTAGTATTTTATGTATAATATAAATTAATAATAATACTACTAATAACAATAATAATAATAATAACAATCTTAATCTTAATAATAATAATAATAATAATAATAATAATAATAATAATAATAATAATAATAATAATAATAATAATAATAATAATTTAAATAAATTAGATAATATACGGAGTATATATCATATATAGAGAGATATAGAGTGATATGTGTGTGTAAACTGATCAGATCGTTCTAATTTTACATGTTAACCACTCTTCCCTTACCATGCGATTGCATGGTGGGTGTGTGTTGTGCCCATGCGATCGCATGGGGCATGATTCCAGCTAATATGCACTTCGTAAAACCTGCCGACACTTCTTTTATTATTATTATTATATATATATATTATATTTAATTTATATAATTACTTATATATTATATTATATTTACGTTCATGGTAAAAATATATTTTTTACACGAATGACACGGTCGTTGTCACTCGACTCATGTCCCGCTTTCGGTTTTTCAAACGACGTTTTGTACTTTGAGAAAACTAGTCTTTTACGTTACGCGACGTGTACTCTTATTAATAATTTGACTTACTCTTCAATAAATCACTTTAATAAAAATGTAACTTATAAAATTGAGCGTTGTGTGTAAAGACCCGTCCTAATCCATCCGGACGAAGTCCGTATCGATTATAAATGATTCACAATATTTGATTACATCGCGAGGTACTTGACCTCTATATGATACATTTTACAAACATTGCATTCGTTTTTGAAAAGACAATATTTCATTACATCGAAAGTTGATGGCATGCATACCATTTCAGAATATATCCAACTATAATTGATTTAATAATAATCTTGATGAACTCGACGACTCGAATGCAACGTCTTTTGAAATATGCCATGAATGACTCCAAGTAATGTTTCTAAAATGAGCAAATACACAGCGGAAGATTTCTTTCGTACCTGAGAATAAACATGCTTTCAAGTCTCAACCAAAAGGTTGGTGAGTTCATTAGTTTAACATAAATAATCATTTCATAAGTTTAATAGACCACAAGATTTCATATTTCCATTTCTCATAAACATACGTCCCATGCATAGAGACAAAAATATCATTCATAAGGATTGAACACCTGGTAACCGACATTCACAATATGCATATAAGAATATCCCCATCCTTCCGGGATCCTCCTTCGGACATGATATAAATTTCGAAGTACTAAAGCATCCGGTACTTTGGATGGGGCTTGTTGGGCCCGATAGATCTATCTTTAGAGTTCGCGTCAATTAGGGTGTCTGTTCCCTAATTCTTAGATTACCAGACTTAATAAAAAGGGGCATATTCAATTTCGATCATTCAACCATATAATGTAGTTTTGATTACTTGTGTCTATTTCGTAAAAACATTTATAAAACTTGCGCATGTATTCTCAGCCCAAAAATATAAAGGGTAAAAAGGTAAATGAAACTCACCTAATGTATTTTGTAGTAAAAATACATATAACGACATTGAACAAGAATAGGGTTGGCCTCGGATTCACGAACCTATATCATTTGTATATATATAAATATTAATATATATATAATCGTAATGGAACAAATTCGTATATTATATTTTACGCTATATATTATATATATTTAATTTGTGTTTACATATTTAAAATGATTAGCGTTTAGATAGTTATTCTCATATATATTTAGTTAATATTATATTAAAAATACTTAATTTTGTTGTATATGAATATTCATATAAAATTCGTTAATATGATTAATACATACTGTTACCTATAATTATATTTTTTATACAAAATATTTATTTAGTAAAATAATATTAATATTGGTAAGTAAAAGTTGTATTTGATTATAATAATAATGTTAATAATTTTATTAATGATAATGAAAATAATAATTTTGATAATACTACTTAATACTTAACAATAATAATAATATTAAAAATCTTATTATTAATGATAATATTAATAATAATACTAATTAATGATATTGCTTGTAAGGAATATAATATTTGTAATAATATGATAATAATAATATTTAACAATAATAATAATAATAATAATAATAATAATAATAATAATAATAATAATAATAATAATAATAATAATAATAATAATAATAATAATAATAAAAGTAGAACTACCTTAAAAAGCCTCAAAAAATTAAACTGTCCCAACTCAGGTTTGAACCCACAACCTCGCGTTCACCCAACACTACACTCAACCATTGCACCGCTGTTACTTTTCTGTTTTAATTCATCCTATACTTCAATTTAACCCGTTTATCCGTTCAAGCCCTAAAAGCAATTAAGGGCCCAATACTAATACTTGGATCATAGCCCAACTTGTTAGATTGAGTGATAATTCGACCCAAACAAATTCGATCCAATTTCTATGCCAGTTCATTAATTCGAAACTTGGTTGTACGTACCCCACAATCCACTTAACATTCCACTTGCAATAACAAATACATTTATTTTAGTTTTTTTTTTAAACTTCTAAAAGCTCACAACATAATTCATCATCTTTCTTGTATCATAGCATCATCGTTGTATCTTCATTCCATAACAGAAAATAACAGCGTAGCAGTAACTGTAGCTATTACTTTGTGTTTTTATTTTCCTAACAGAAACAACGAGTAGAATAGAAGCTGAAGAACGAAGAAGTAGCAGTAGGTTTTGAGCGTATAATGATGTGATTGTTTCTTGGGGTTTCTTGTGGGTTGATAACATACATATATATAAATAAATATAAAACCGGTGGTGGGTTTTCATGGTATAATTGATGGCGGTTCAAAGTTAGAGAGAGGGAGGAGAGAGGAAGAGACGGGTTAGGGTGTGGGTTATGGTTCGAGATTTAACATGGTGGTGATCAAGTTTAATCGAAATAGAAACGGGAAAAAAAATATAGCGGTAGGGTGGTTTAGGTTATGTTGTTCGATAATGGTCTCAACAAAAATAAAACATTTGCAGGTTGTTTTGATTACATAAATGGGTAATGATGGTCTGTTTCAGCTGTAACAGAAAAGAAGGCTAAAATAATAGTAAGTGGGTTTTGTAGTAGTGGTTAATATGGGTTTTTCGTTGGCGATCATATATACGAGTTGTTCTAAGGTGATTATGGTGTTATTTTGTATTAGAACAAGTAAAGAAAACATGCGTAGCAACAACAATAAAATGGACAGAAACATAGTGGTAGCAGTGATGATAATTAAGTGATGAATGCTCGTGTTTTGTGAGGGAAACGAAAACAGAAACTGGTAATTAGCTGCGAGCAGTAGATCACGGTTAGTGATGGTTAGCAAATGGTGATTTTAAACAGACAAATATGGCGAGTTGTAGAAATGGGAAAAGAGATAGAGGGTTTCGGTTTTGGTTGATCATAAAACAAGCAATAGAACAAATACCATTACCTATTGTTCAAGTAGTAGAGCCGGTTGAAACAGAAAACACTAAATAAACCCACACGTTGATATCTATAAATGTATTTTCAATGAGAAATGGGTTTTATAGAAATTGGTTTGTATGGAAATAATTTGAGAAGCTTGAACGAGTAGTAGCAGTACGATATCAAGAGGAGTGGTGATGGTGTTCTTGTAGTGAAGAAGAATGGTGATGGTTTTGGTGCTTGGGTTGTCAGAAACATAAAAAGGGTAGAGAAGATGGTTGGTTCAAATGAGTGATTGTGGTTTAAATGAAAACACAAATGAAGAGGGTGACGGTTTAATGAAAGTAAGGTGGTTTGATAGAGTGAAAGTCGGGTTCGTCAGGAAATAAGAAACACAGAGAAATGATATATTCTTCATATAGTTATCTATATGTATACATATATAGATGTAGAAGGGATGGTGGATATTTTATTCATAGAATCATATACATATCCTATATACACTTTGTCACTGAAAGTGATATTAAACAGAAAATGGGATGAAACAAAAAGGAACAGTAATAATATTCTCAATTAGACACAGTGTTTTATTCAATCAATTGTAATTCTCGGATATGCTCAAATGAAATATGTAATATAATAATATTAATATTAATAATATAATAATCATATACAATCATATGGATGGGAAATGAAAATACAATAGTTAAGCAGTCAGATATATTGTCTTCACTCTACCGACAGTTTTCTCGGACTATTAAATCGTACCCCGTTGTTCACTCAGTGGCGAATAAAAAGTCTTCAGAAAAATCCCATATTTTTAAATTAACTATATTTATTTATTTTAGTCATTATGACATAAAATTTGGTCATTAGTTATTAAATAAAAATTACATCAACTGTCCCTCTCATTTTTTGGGTAAAATATAAAAAGTGTTAAAATTAAATAACTAGATCCTAAATACATTTTTAGTAAGCCTAAAATTTATAGAACTCATTTTCGAATCACCGTTTATTTTAAAATTACATAAGTTTAATTTTAACTTGCTTAATATCAATCGAAACATAAAACGAGTATTACAATCATTTAATATTTATTTTTAATATACTTTATTAATATATAGAGATATATTTTAAATAATAAATATTATAATATCCTATTTTTATTTTATTAAATTTTAATAACAGCAACATATAATACTTCAAATTATATTTCGAATTTTTATTTATATTTATATACACACATATCTATTTACAATTAATTGTTCGTGAATCGTTGAGAGCAGTCGAATGTCAATTGAATATTTGAAACAGTTCAAACTTTTTGAGACTCAACCTTACAGACTTTGCTTATCGTGTCGGAAACATATAAAGATTAAAGTTTAAATTTGATCGAAAATTTCCGGGTCACTACGTTGTGGTCATTTCCTCCTATAAATCAGTGACTCGTTGTATATCAAAATTTATTATTTTAAATCAAGACGTTTTATGACCAAGTTAAAATATATATATATATATATATATATATATATATATATATATATATATATATATATATATATATATATATATATATATATATATATATATATATATATATATATATATATATATATTTTTTTTTAGAATTGTAAATTTGTACATAATATATATGTTTGAATTATTTATCTAATGATATAATATTTAGTTTTACAAAACCAATTACATTTCAAAGTTCGTTTTTATAATTGTTTAGAAAAATATAATAACACGTTTCGTTTATACTTTAAAGCTAAAATAGATACAATTTATTTATACACTAACGTTTTAAATATCAATCGCATTTACTAAGTGAGTGTTACTATCGTGTACTTAATTAATTAGAAAACATATATTTTAAATACAAGTTGTAAGTTTTCTATATATATATATATATATATATATATACATATATATATATATATATATATATATATATATATATATATATATATATATATATATATATATATATATATATATATATATATATATATATATATATATATATATATATATAATAATCAATATCCCAATTCACGTTATTTAAACAAAGATATTTTAATAAACAAGTTTAATTATATCGAAAACGTTTTCGTACACTTGTAACTAAATCATTCTTATTAACTTTAGTCTACCACTAACTTTTTCTAATCTTCTTTAATGACACTTTTGTTCTTACATGTAAATCACTTTACCATTTTCCGAATATGGTTAAGAGGAATAGATTTTCTCAAATCATAGTGGACCTTTCAACAAAGACTTGTAATCATAATTCAATGTATCTAATAATTCAATCATTTGATATTATCTTTTAATTTCGTCGATAATTATTAAATATATTTTAAAACAACAACGTTCATGTAAAGTATTATACTTCTAATACTTGTTAACGTTTTCAAGTTATAATATATACATATATACATATATAACCATGTCCGTTCCTATAATGGTTCATGAATATTTGGAATTTGGTCGAGGTTAAATGAATGTATGAACACAGTTTATAATTCTTGAGATTCAACTTAACAAACTTTGCTTATCGTGTCGCAAATATATAAAGATTAAAGTTTAAATTTGGTCGGAAATTTTTGGGTTGTCACAATCGCCTCAACGAGAGTATGACTCGAGTTGTGATGTGAACCATGGACCCGGTGACATCAAAGTGTGAACCATGGAGCTGGTAGCACTATAAAATGAGGTGTGAACCACGGAGCCGGTAACACCGAAGTGTGAACCATGGAGCCGGTAGCACTATAAAAGAGTATGACTCAAATGCGTAGTGGCGTGAACCAAGGAGCCGGTAGCGTCATAGCATTTCGTATGGTGTGAACCACGGAGCCGGTAGCACCATGCCACGCGTATGGTTAACCATATAGTTTGTGTATGTGTTGTAGTGTAGCATATTATATTATATTTTGGAGTGTATGCTATTGTTTATGCTAGTTGCGGTAATGGAGGTTATTAGCTTTATACTTGGAGTTCATATGCTAATATTATATTGCTAGCATGTTTGTGGTATGTGAGTAGGTGGTTGCAAGTAGGTATATAATATATGCATGTGCATACTTAATGCACTCATTAAGCATTAGCTTACCCCTCTCGTTGTTTACCTTTTTACAGGTATTGTGATTGTAAGGCTAGTATGACGACCCGGAAATTTTCGACCAAATTTAAACTTAATCTTTATATGTTTCCGACACGATAAGAAAAGTCTGTAAAGTTGAGTCTCAAAAAGTTTGAACTATTTCATATATTCAATTGACCTTCGACTGCTCTCGACGATTCATGAACAATTAATTGTAGATCGATATGTGTGTATGTATTTATAAATAATAATTCGAAATATAAATTGAAGTATTATATGTTGTTGTTATTAAAAATTAATAAAATAAAAATAAGATATCATAATAATTATTATTTAAAATATATCCCTATATATATAAATAAAGTATATTAAAAATAAATATTAAATGATTGTAATACTCGTTTGATGTTTTGATTGATATTAAGCAAGTTAAATTCAAACTTATGTAATTTTAAAATAAACGGTGATACGAAAATGAGTTCTATAAACTTTAGGCTTATTAATAATATATTTAGAAGTTGTTTGTCAAATTTTAAAACTTTTTATATTTTACTTGGGATTGGGAATGAATAATTAATGTAATTTTTATTTAATACTTAATGATCGAATCTTATACCATAATGACGAAAATAAATAAATATAATTAATTTAAAAATTTTAGATTTTTCTGAGTATTTTTATCCGTCACAGATTTACATCGGACCACGATATAATATCCGTATAAAAGCAAAAATGATGGCTGCTATAGACTTTACCCACGTTTCTTTGATTTAATTGATAGATTACTAATTAATGAATGGTTACTATATTTGATTGAATCCTTACAGCTAACATTTTGAACTTATATATAACCGCATGTATATGTGTTAACAAACACACCACTTGTTTATCAACTTGTCTTCTTGTTTTCGATTAGTTATAAGACACATCTCCTATATTTGTTAAAATGATCCGTGATTTAGAATAATTATAGTGAATACACTATTGATGATTGAAACTTTAATTGACTTACTATTTTTAATTTGCATTTCCTTCGCTTCACTGCACTTTTAGTAATCAAATTGATTAGTGAATTATTACTATAATACTATGTTATTTTATATAGTATTATATATATATATATATATATATATATATATATATATATATATATATATATATATATATATGCACTTGCAGTGAATTGCAACCACCACCACATATTTCCTTATATAATTATATACATAAACGTACATGAAAAAATCACCATTCTCAAATCCATTACACTTATTATTCTATCACCACCACCATATTCTCTTGTGATCTTGGTTCAACACCACAAACCATCACCATGTCCGCCACCATCTTCTTCAACTAAGACAACCCATCCGTCACCCTTAACCTCTCAAAAACACCACCAACGACAACCATCTACTACCACGGGTAATTATATTTTTCTGTCAATCAACAATAATGAAACTAAACCGTTGTTATTCGAGTTCTTGCTTCCATGTCTACTGTTTCTGCTTCTGGTTCGAAACCCATTACCACATCACCACCATGCTCGATGTTTCTCTTTGACGAACCAATTAACCACCATCTTCACTTGTTCTAGCTATAGTTTAAAGAAACCCACTCAACAAAACAAAAACCATTAACGAGCTACTATTACATATGATCACCACCACCGAGAACCCCAACCCTCATCATTTTCCACGTTTCCCTTTCTTCTTTCTCTATTGCCATCGATCACCACCTCCACCATAACCACCGCCACTGTTAACACTCCTGTTTCTGTTTTCGAATAAGAATAACCATCACCAACTTGTCAACATGTTTGCTGCAGCTGCTGTTACTATATATTTTTCTTTTCTTCCTTCGACTAGGCTGCTATACTTGCAACTATATGATCTTTCTTCTATACTCGCCTCCTGTTTCTGTTTATGTTACAAAGGTGAGAATGATTGATGATAATAATTGAGGATGATAACTAATATAATTAGGATGACGGGTCACAGTTAAAGTTTTGTCAACATGGAAATAAAGAACATACTTAATCAATACACTATCATATATACGCAAGTGGATCCAGTTGGAAGTTGTTGGTTGACCAACATGGGGTCCGTTCCTTTGTGTTGTTGAACCAAAATCCAAACCCACTACAAGTCTCACCATAGTAATTGTTCAAGCTACAGCCATTTT
Source organism: Rutidosis leptorrhynchoides (assembly GCF_046630445.1). Lineage (NCBI taxonomy): Eukaryota > Viridiplantae > Streptophyta > Magnoliopsida > Asterales > Asteraceae > Rutidosis > Rutidosis leptorrhynchoides. The sequence goes on from NC_092340.1 coordinate 73,947,410, forward strand.
TTTATTTCAGTTCGAACGCTCCTGCTATCTCCATTATTCGAGTCACGGTTTGACCAAAAACCACTATCTTTATTTTTGTTACGCTGCTATTGCTGTTACTATTCGTGACCCAACAAAACCCACGAAACATATGGTAGTTACTGCTTGTTCTTTCCTTTTTCGATTACAACTATCATCATTGGTTGTTTCTTATTCGGATAATGACATCAAAACAAACCCTTCGAAACCTGCTGCAACCCTTGTTAAATTGATAACTGTTACGCTGCTATTCATCATCTTCTTTTTATTTTTCTTTTTTTGGACACCATAATTGAACAAAGCCGCCTTTTATAATTAACGGAAAATGATGTGATGATGACAGTATGATGATACTGGTACACTGTTAGACTTATTGATCATGGCGGCTGTTGAACAAAGTTTTCAGCTTGCCACTCGCGACATCTGATTTCCCTATTTATTCTTGTATACCGACACTTTCAACCCATATCAAATTACTTGGGCTGTGATCCTGTTTAGATTACTTATTGGGCCGTTAATATAAGACCAAGCCCAATATTTAATGGGTCGACCATTCTACTGTTAATGGCGTATTCTTTTTCAATTTCCATAATGTAAACGATGAAGATAATGGTGGTATCATGGTGACAACGAATGAAATGATGATGATATTATTCACAGTTGATGAATGAGGACTGAGATGTTACGATGATGGTTCTGTGAACGTCAATAACGAAATGATAGATGAAAGATGATATTGTGATGTTATGATCATGATAGGTGATGCTTAATAATGATTATGATATAATTGATAAAAAAATCAAAGTAGTAATGATGTTATAAGATGATGATGAAATGGGTATGATGATGATGGTTTAAGATGAAAATGGTAAACTGCCTTTACATGTTAAATCAATAAACGAGTGAAATATTACAAGAAAGTAAGGTGCGGAGCAATGGTTAGGGGTGTTTATGTTTAACCGAGAGGTCTCGAGTTCAAGCTCGGGCAGTGGCGCTTTCTTTTTAAAGCTTGATTGTAAAGGTATTATTATTATTATTATTATTATTATTATTATTATTATTATTATTATTATTATTATTATTATTATTATTATTATTATTATTATTACTACTACTACTATCATTGAGATTATTAGTATTATGAATAAAATTATCCTTTTTAGAATTATTATTATAATTATCAGAATTATTATTATTATTAGTTTTAACAATATTTTTAATAATTATTATTATTATTATTATTATTATCATTATTAACATATATCATTATTTTTATTGTATCAATTTTATTAACATCACTATATAATATTAAAATATTTTAATAAACATTTATAGAAGTAAACTTACTGTAGTAATAATAAATACTAATTAGTTATTTAAAATGAATAATATAAATATATCTAACTTACTAATTTAATATAACAAATTATGGATTTTTAATATTAATAAAGCTATATAAATACTAATTATTTTAAATTTATATATACAAAGTAAGTATATAGGACCTATAATTTAAGATATAATATATGATTTTGTTCGATTACAACTACATGTGTTAATATATATATAAATGATATAGGTTCGTGAATCTGAGGCCAACCCTGCATTGTGCAATTCCGTCGTATGCATATTTTTACTACAAAATATCGTTTTGTGAGTTTCATTACTCCCTTTTAAATGCTTTTACAATATATATATTTTTGGGACTGAGAATACATGCGCTTTTATAAATGTTTTACGAAATAGACACAAGTAATCGAAACTACATTATATGGTTGAATGATCGAAGCCGAATATGCTCCTTTTGCTTGGTAGCCTAAGAATTAGTAAACCGATCTACTAATTGACGCCAATCCTAAAGATAGATCTATTGGGCCTAACAAACCCCATCCAAAGTACCGGATGCTTTAGTACTTCGAATTCATTTTTATCATGTCCGATGGATGTCCCAGAATGATAGGGGATATTCTTATATGCATCTTGTTAATGTCGGTTACCAGGTGTTCAATCCATATGAATGATATTTTTGTCTCTATGCATGGGATGTATATTTATGAGAAATGGAAATGAAAATCTTGTGGTCGATTAAAATGATGAAAATGATCGATTATGATAAACTAATGAACTCACCAACCTTTTGGTTGACACTTTAAAGCATGTTTATTCTCAGGTATGAAAGAAATCTTCCGCTGTGCATTTGCTCATTTTAGAGATATTACTTGGAGTCATTCATGACATATTTCAAAAGACGTAGCATTCGAGTCGTTGAGTTCATCAAGATTATTATTAAGTCAGTGACAGTTTGATATATTATGAAATGGTATGCATGCCGTCAACTTTCGATGTAATGAAAGGTTGTCTTTTAAAAACGAATGCAATGTTTGTAAAATGTATCATATAGAGGTCAAATACCTCCCAATGAAATCATATGTTATTGTATTCGTCCTTATGGATTAGGATGGGTCGCTTCATATGGTATCAGAGCGGTGGTCTTAGCGAACCAGGTCTTGCATTAGTGTGTCTAACTGATAGTTGTTTAGATGCATTAGTGGGTCTGGACTTCGACCGTGTCTGCATGTCAAATGTTTTGCTTATCATTTAGTGTCGAAAATTATTTGCTTATCATCCTTAAAGTCTAGACACGTCTTACTGCCTCTATTGCATAGACAGTGTATAGATAAATTCATATCTTAGCGTATCTGTTATTGTTACCTTTGCCTGACAGCTTCCGTAGATTTCTCCGTAACTTATGGGATTTAAGTATTATATATGCATATGTAAATTATGTATTACAGGGTACTAATCTACATTCTATAATCTATTTCTTACCAAAAATCCTTCATCTGATCGTATGAGATGAATCCCTCAACCAGTTCAAGGCCCTCAAATTTCGATAGCTATTCCGATAGTTATTCTGACAGCTATTCTGACATGGATATTTACCTAAGCTCCGAAAGCAGTGTAAATGAAATGAATCAACCAGCTAGTCATCTTCAATTCATCTGATGGGTTCGTAGCCTACTTAATTAATAGAGACGCAAAGAAGGCGATCCCTTCCATCAATCAAATTCATCTCTTGGTGAAGAACCTGAAGCACTTACCGGCAAAACTGTCCGAAACACCATCTTCTCTCTCATTTCCAGAGTATCCCATCATGATTATATTCTATCCACAATTTTAAACCTTATTCATCCGCTCGTTTCGACGGACAATCATCCCGAAATAATAGAAGAAGTCAATGAACTTCGCGCTCGAGTAATCAATTTGGAGAATATGGTGCAAAACTTACCAGCTTCAGCAACATCACCAGCACCAACAGTACCGCCACCAACCCAAGTTTCAACATCACACGTCTCAACATCACAATCCATACCTCGAACATAATTATCATTCTACGAATCGTTCTACATCAATTATCTTCGTTCTACATGGCGATTATGTAATCTCTAATGTTTTAGAGATTATGTGTTCTAGCTCTAACGATAAATCAAATGATATTAATATCATATTAACTCATTAAATCCATGATTACATCTGTAGAAAATATATATGTATATATGTTTTCATAAAGATTGTAATTAAAAATTCTTTTGTACAAACTGTTAATGGTAAAAATATTTTAACGGGCAGGTAATACCCGAGGAATATTTAGATTTCACCTTAATAAGTTACACTGTACATTCTTCGAAGCTGATTCAACAGTAATTTACTATCCTACTTACAACTACCGATATACGTATCCGTTCACTGCAGAATAACCATTTTCACTCAATTTCATATTTGGATTTTGACCTATCAGAATCCAACAAGTGGCATAATGAAGAAAACATTGGACAAAATAAAATTTGTTAGAAACAAACAAATTAACTATGAGAAATTTTGTTAAGAATCCACGCTAACAAAATCCTAGCTAACTGTTCCTAGCTAACTGTTAATTCCTTATTACATTTTATTTATCGCAATTTATTTATCGCAATTTAATTATTGCAATTTTAATTCTTGCAATTTTATTTATCGTCATTTAATTTTTGTTATTTATTTTACGTACTTTATTTATCGTCATTTAAATACTGTTATTTACGTATTTTAAATATCGGGACACGTATACAATGTTTTGACATATCATATCGACGTCATCTATATATATTATTTGGAATAACCATAGAAACTCTATATGCAGTAATGATCGAGTTCTCTATACAGGGTTGAGGTTGATTCTATAATAATATATATACTTTGAGTTGTGATCGAGTCTGAGACATGTACACGGGTCACGATACGTATTAATTAATTCGAAATATTATAAACTATATATGAATTATTGAGTTAGTAACTGTGGACTGCTAACTGTGGACTACCAAGATTGGACAATTAAAATGAATTAAAATATTGATTATAACATATGAAACTAAACAATTCTTCAAGTTTGCCACTTGATTTCATCTTAAACCTCATTTGTATCTTGACAATTACAACCTACGTTCAAACCTTTCATGATTCTTGAAAACACCTCAATCGAGAGGATGAACCAACCTTACTTCATCTACGGAAGAAAAGATTGATGCATATAGTTATGCACCTAAAAACACTAGGACCCTGAGTAAACGTTTAACACGTATCTGTGCTAATTCCTTTAGTGTTATTATTACCCAAAATAACTTGGTGATCCCTTTCAAAGTAGCAAATTTTGTCACAGCTCCAGCAAGTTAATTTCGACTTTTCATTGAAACAACCTTATTATAACCTTGATATATATGCGTTGAAATGTCCCGTTCTTATTGATTAAAAACGTTCCATATTAATTGATTTCGTTGCGAGGTTTTGACCTCTATATGAGACGTTTTTCAAAGACTGCATTCATTTTTAAAACAAACCATAACCTTTATTTTATAAATAAAGGTTTAAAAAGCTTTATGTAGATTATCAAATAATGATAATCTAAAATATCCTGTTTACACACGACCATTACATAATGGTTTACAATACAAATATGTTACATCGAAATCAGTTTCTTGAATGCAGTTTTTACACAATATCATACAAACATGGACTCTAAATCTTGTCCTTATTTTAGTATGCAACAGCGGAAGCTCTTAGTATTCACCTGAGAATAAACATGCTTTAAACGTCAACAAAAATGTTGGTGAGTTATAGGTTTAACCTATATATATCAAATCGTAACAATAGACCACAAGATTTCATATTTCAATACACATCCCATACATAGAGATAAAAATTATTCATATGGTGAACACCTGGTAACCGACATTAACAAGATGCATATATAAGAATATCCCCATCATTCCGGGACACCCTTCGGATATGATATAAATTTCGAAGTACTAAAGCATCCGGTACTTTGGATGGGGTTTGTTAGGCCCAATAGATCTATCTTTAGGATTCGCGTCAATTAGGGTGTCTGTTCCCTAATTCTTAGATTACCAGACTTAATAAAAAGGAGCATATTCGATTTCGATAATTCAACCATAGAATGTAGTTTCACGTACTTGTGTCTATTTTGTAAATCATTTATAAAACCTGCATGTATTCTCATCCCAAAAATATCAGATTTTAAAAGTGGGACTATAACTCACTTTCACAGATTTTTACTTCGTCGGGAAGTAAGACTTGGCCACTGGTTGATTCACGAACCTATAACAATATATACATATATATCAAAGTATGTTCAAAATATATTTACAACACTTTTAATATATTTTGATGTTTTAAGTTTATTAAGTCAGCTGTCCTCGTTAGTAACCTACAACTAGTTGTCCACAGTTAGATGTACAGAAATAAATTGATAAATATTATCTTGAATCAATCCACGACCCAGTGTATACGTATCTCAGTATTGATCACAACTCAATCTATATATATTTTGGAATCAACCTCAACCCTGTATAGCTAACTCCAACATTCACATATAGAGTGTCTATGGTTGTTCCGAAATATATATAGATGTGTCGACATGATAGGTCGAAACATTGTATACGTGTCTATGGTATCTCAAGATTACATAATATACAATACAAGTTGATTAAGTTATGGTTGGAATAGATTTGTTACCAATTTTCACGTAGCTAAAATGAGAAAAATTATCCAATCTTGTTTTACCCATAACTTCTTCATTTTAAATCCGTTTTGAGTGAATCAAATTGCTATGGTTTCATATTGAACTCTATTTTATGAATCTAAACAGAAAAATTATAGGTTTATAGTTGGAAAAATAAGTTAAAAGTTGTTTTTATAAAGGTAGTCATTTTAGTCGAAAGAACGACGTCTAGATGACCATTTTAGAAAACATACTTTCACTTTGAGTTTAACCATAATTTTTGGATATAGTTTCATGTTCATAATAAAAATCATTTTCCCATAATAACAACTTTTAAATCAAAGTTTATCATAGTTTTTAATTAACTAACCCAAAACAGCCCGCGGTGTTACTACGACGGCGTAAATCCGATTTTACGGTGTTTTTCGTGTTTCCAGGTTTTAAATCATTAAGTTAGCATATCATATAGATATAGAACATGTGTTTAGTTGATTTTAAAAGTCAAGTTAGAAGGATTAACTTTTGTTTGCGAACAAGTTTAGAATTAACTAAACTATGTTCTAGTGATTACAAGTTTAAACCTTCGAATAAGATAGCTTTATATGTATGAATCGAATGATGTTATGAACATCATTACTACCTTAAGTTCCTTGGATAAACCTACTGGAAAAGAGAAAAATGGATCTAGCTTCAACGGATCCTTGGATGGCTCGAAGTTCTTGAAGCAGAATCATGACACGAAAACAAGTTCAAGTAAGATCATCACTTGAAATAAGATTGTTATAGTTATAGAAATTGAACCAAAGTTTGAATATGATTATTACCTTGTATTAGAATGATAACCTACTATAATAAACAACGATTTCTTGAGGTTGGATGATCACCTTACAAGATTGGAAGTGAGCTAGCAAACTTGAAAGTATTCTTGATTTTATGTAACTAGAGCTTGTAGAATTTATGAAGAACACTTAGAACTTGAAGATAGAACTTGAGAGAGATCAATTAGATGAAGAAAATTGAAAAATCAAAGTGTTTGTAGGTGTTTTTGGTCGTTGGTGTATGGATTAGATATAAAGGATATGTAATTTTGTTTTCATGTAAATAAGTCATGAATGATTACTCATATTTTTGTAATTTTATGAGATATTTCATGCTAGTTGCCAAATGATGGTTCCCACATGTGTTAGGTGACTCACATGGGCTGCTAAGAGCTGATCATTAGAGTGTATATACCAATAGTACATACATCTAAAAGCTGTGTATTGTACGAGTACGAATACGGGTGCATACGAGTAGAATTGTTGATGAAACTGAACGAGGATGTAATTGTATGCATTTTTGTTAAGTAGAAGTATTTTGATAAGTGTCTTGAAGTCTTTTAAAAGTGTATGAATACATATTAAAATACTACATGTATATACATTTTAACTGAGTCGTTAAGTCATCGTTAGTCGTTACATGTAAATGTTGTTTTGGAACCTTTAGGTTAACGATCTTGTTGAAGGTTGTTAACCCATTGTTTATTATAACAAATGAGATGTTAAATTATTATATTATCATGATATTATGATATATATAATATATCATAGTATGATGTATATACAGTTAAATGTCGTTACAAAGATAATCGTTACATATATGTCTCGTTTCGAAATCATTAAGTTAGTAGTCTTATTTTTACATATGTATTTCATTGTTAATACACTTAATAATATATTTTCTTATCATTTAACATAATTAACCAAGTGTATAAATATCTTAATATGATTCATATGTACCTAGTAAGACGTTGTTATAACGATAATCGTTATATATATCGTTTTCGAGTTTCTTAAATTAATAGTCTCATTTTTATGTATATAACTCATTGTTAAAATACCTAATGAGATACATACTTATAATAAAATCATGTTAACTATATATATAACCATATATATGTCATCGTATAGATTTTACAAGTTTTAACGTTCGTGAATCACCGGTCAACTTGGGTGGTCAATTGTCTATATGAAACCTATTTCAATTAATCAAGTCTTAACAATTTTGATTGCTTAACATGTTGGAAACACTTAATCATGTAAATAAAAATTTCATTTAATTTATATATAAACATGGAAAAGTTCGGGTCACTACAGTACCTACCCGTTAAATAAATTTCGTCCCGAAATTTTAAGCAGTTGGAGGTGTTGACGTATCTTCTGGAAATAAATGCGGGTATTTATTCTTCATCTAATCTTCTCGTTCCCAGGTGAACTCGGGTCCTCTACGAGCATTCCATCGAACCTTAACAATTGGTATCTTGTTTTACTTAAGTCTTTTAACCTCACGATCCATTATTTCGACGGGTTCTTCGATAAATTGAAGTTTTTCGTTGATTTGGATTTCATCTAACGGAATAGTGAGATCTTCTTTAGCAAAACATTTCTTCAAATTCAAGACATGGAAAGTGTTATGTACAGCCACGAGTTGTTGAGGTTACTCAAGTCGGTAAGCTACTGGTCCGACACGATCAATAATCTTGAATGGTCCAATATAACTTGGATTTAATTTTCCTCGTTTACCAAATTGAACAACGCCTTTCTAAGGTGCAACTTTAAGCATGACCATCTCTCCAATTTCAAATTCTATATCTTTTCTTTTAATGTCAGCGTAGCTCTTTTGTCGACTTTGGGCGGTTTTCAACCGTTGTTGAATTTGGATGATCTTCTCGGTAGTTTCTTGTATTATCTCCGGACCCGTAATCTGTCTATCCCCCACTTCACTCCAACAAATCAGAGACCTGCACTTTCTACCATAAAGTGCTTCAAACGGCACCATCTCAATGCTTGAATGGTAGCTGTTGTTGTAGGAAAATTCTGCTAACGGTAGATGTCGATCCCAACTGTTTCCGAAATCAATAACACATGCTCGTAGCATGTCTTCAAGCGTTTGTATCGTCCTTTCGCTCTACCCATCAGTTTGTAGATGATAGGCAGTACTCATGTCTAGACTAGTTCCTAATGCTTGCTGTAATGTCTGCCAGAATCTTGAAATAAATCTGCCATCCCTATCAGAGATAATGGAGATTGGTATTCCATGTCTGAAGACGACTTCCTTCAAATACAGTCGTGCTAACTTCTCCATCTTGTCATCTTCTCTTATTGGTAGGAAGTGTGCTGATTTGGTGAGACGATCAACTATTACCCAAATAGTATCAAAACCACTTGCAGTCCTTGGCAATTTAGTGATGAAATCCATGGTAATGTTTTCCCATTTCCATTCCGGGATTTCGGGTTGTTGAAGTAGACCTGATGGTTTCGGATGCTCAGCTTTGACCTTAGAACACGTCAAATATTCTCCTACGTATTTAGCAACATCGGCTTTCATACCCGGCCACCAAAAATGTTTCTTGAGATCCTTGTACATCTTCCCCATTCCAGGATGTATTGAGTATCTGGTTTTATGAACTTCTCTAAGTACCATTTCTCTCATATCTCCAAATTTTGGTACCCAAATTTTTCAGCCCTATACCGGGTTCCGTCTTCCCGAATATTAAGATGCTTCTCCGATCCTTTGGGTATTTCATCCTTTAAATTTCCCTCTTTTAAAACTCCTTGTTGCGCCTCCTTTATTTGAGTAGTAAGGTTATTGTGAATCATTATATTCATAGATTTTACTCGAATGGGTTCTCAGTCCTTCCTGCTCAAGGCGTCGGCTACCACATTTGCCTTCCCCGGGTGGTAACGAATCTCAAAGTCGTAATCATTCAACAATTCAATCCACCTACGCTGCCTCATATTCAGTTGTTTCTGATTAAATATGTGTTGAAGACTTTTGTGGTCGGTATATATAATACTTTTGACCCCATATAAGTAGTGCCTCCAAGTCTTTAATGCAAAAAAAACTGCGCCTAATTCCAAATCATGCGTCGTATAATTTTGCTCGTGAATCTTCAATTGTCTAGACGCATAAGCAATCACCTTCGTTCGTTGCATTAATACACAACCGAGACCTTGCTTTGATGCGTCACAATAAATCACAAAATCATCATTCCCTTCAGGCAATGACAATATAGGTGCCCTAGTTAGCTTTTTCTTCAATAACTGAAACGCTTTCTCTTGTTCATCATTCCATTCAAATTTCTTCCCTTTATGCGTTAATGCAGTCAAGGGTATTGCTATTCTGGAAAAGTCTTGGATGAACCTTTTGTAGTAACCAGCTAGTCCTAAAAACTGGCGTATGTGTTTCGGAGTTTTCGGGGTTTCCCACTTTTCAACAGTTTCTATCTTTGCCGGATCCACCTTAATACCTTTTTTGTTCACTATGTGACCGAGGAATTGAACTTCTTCCAACCAAAATGCACACTTTGAAAATTTAGCGTACAATTCTTCCTTCCTCAATACTTCTAACACCTTTCTCAAATGTTCACCGTGTTCTTGGTCATTCTTTGAGTAAATAAGTATGTCATCAATGAAAACAATGACAAACTTGTCAAGGTATGGTCCACACACTCGGTTCATAAGGTCCATGAACACAGCTGGTGCATTAGTTAAACCAAACAGCATGACCATAAACTAGTAATGACCGTAACGTGTTCTGAAAGCAGTCTTTGGAATATCATCTTCTTTCACCCGCATTTGATGATACCCGGAACGTAAGTCAATCTTTGAATAAACAAACGAGCCTTGTAGTTGATCAAATAAGTCGTTGATTCTCGGTAGTGGGTAGCGGTTCTTGATGGTAAGTTTGTTCAACTCTCGGTAGTCGATACACAGCCTGAATGTACCATCTTTCTTCTTGACAAACAAAACAGGAGCTCCCCACGGTGATGTGCTTGGTCGAATGAAACCACGCTCTAAAAGTTCTTGTAATTAGCTTTGCAGTTCTTTCATCTCGCTGGGTGCGAGTCTGTAAGGAGCACGAGCTATTGGTGCAGCTCCTGGTACAAGATCTATTTGAAATTCAACGGATCGATGTGGGGGTAATCCCGGTAATTCTTTCGGAAATACATCGGGAAATTATTTTGAGACGGGAACATCATTGATGCTCTTTTCTTCAGTTTGTACTTTCTCGACGTGTGCTAGAACAGCATAGCAACCTTTTCTTATTAGTTTTTGTGCCTTCAAATTACTAATAAGATGTAGATTCGTGTTGCCCTTTTCTCCGTACACCATTAAGGATTTTCCTTTTTCTCGTATAATGCGAATTGCATTTTTGTAACAAACGATCTCTGCTTTCACTTCTTTCAACCAGTCCATACCGATTATCACATCAAAACTCCCTAACTCTACTGGTATCAAATCAATCTTAAATGTTTCGCTAACCAGTTTAATTTCTCGATTCCGACATATATTATCTGCTGAAATTAATTTACCATTTGCTAATTTGAGTAAAAATTTACTATCCAACGGCGTCAATGGACAACTTAATTTAGCACAAAAATCTCTACTCATATAGCTTCTATCCACACCCGAATCAAATAAAATGTAAGCAGATTTATTGTCAATAAGAAAAGTACCCGTAAAAAGCTTCGGGTCTTCCTGTGCCTCTGCCGCATTAATATTGAAAACTCTTCCGCGGCCTTGTCTATTCGTGTTCTCCTGGTTTGGGCAATTTCTATTTATAACAAACTACATTGGCATAACTTGCTCCGACACTACTCGTTCCGACAACATTTGTTCCTTTTGTTCTGTTAACCCCTGGTCTGTAGACCTCACACTTCGCCGCGCTATGACCATTTCTTTTACCCTTGTTGCAAAATTTGGTGCAGAACCCCGAGTGATACTTTTCACACCTTTGGCATAGCTGCTTCTGATTGTTGTTGTTGTTGTGATTGTTATTGTTGTTGGGACGATTGTTGTAGTTGCTGTTGTTATTGTTGTTGTTGTTGTTGGGCCGTTTGTGGTAGTTGCGATTGATGTTGCGATTGTTGGGATAATTGTTGCGATTATTATTGTAATTGCTGTTGTTGTTGTATTGGTGATTCTTATCACCGTTTTCCTCCCACTTTCTTTTGACTTGCTTTACATTGGCCTCTTCAGCCGTCTGTTCTTTAATTCTTTCCTCAATCTGGTTCACTAGTTTGTGAGCCATTCTACATGCCTGTTGTATGGAGGCGGGCTCGTGTGAACTTATATCTTCTTGGATTCTTTCCGGTAATCCTTTCACAAACGCGTCGATCTTCTCTTCCTCATCTTCGAACGCTCCCGGACACAATAGGCACAATTCTGTGAATCATCTTTCGTACGTGGTAATATCAAATCCTTGGGTTCGTAACCCTCTAAGTTCTGTCTTGAGCTTATTGACCTCGGTTCTGGGACGGTACTTCTCGTTCATCAAGTGCTTGAATGCTGACCATGGTAGTGCGTAAGCATCATCTTGTCCCACTTGCTCTAGATTGGTATTCCACCATGTTAACGCAGAACCTGTGAAGGTATGCGTAGCGTACTTCACTTTGTCCTCTTCAGTACACTTACTTATGGCAAACACCGATTCAACCTTCTCGGTCCACCGTTTCAATCCGATCGGTCCTTCGGTTCCATCAAATTCCAAAGGTTTGCAGGCAGTGAATTCTTTGTAGGTGCATCCTACACGATTTCCTGTACTGCTAGATCCAAGGTTATTGTTGGTATGTAGCACAGCCTGTACTGCGGCTATGTTTGAAGCTAGAAAAGTACGGAATTCCTCTTCATTCATATTCACGGTGTGTCGAGTAGTCGGTGCCATTTCCTTCAAAATAGTCAAATGGAACAAGTTAATCATACATAATATTAAGAGTAGTTAATAGTATTTCGTAGCATAATATGAACTCATTTAGAAAAGCTTTTTCTTCATATTAGCGTTTTATAAGTTTAAATTCGAGTAGTACCTACCCGTTAAGTTCATACTTAGTAGCTAATATACAATTCAACTACTACAATTCTATATGAAAAACTGATTATAATAATATTTCGCGTTCAAACTTTTATACAATATTTTACAAACTTACAATACCGCTTATTTTACATAAAGCATGAAATATAGTACACAATAACTTTGATACAAGATAGTTGTGAAGATAATTCTAGCTAGTACACAAGTCGTTCAGCAAAGGCAATAAAGACACGTAATTCATACGTCCAGAAACAAGTCATGCATTCTGGTTTTACTAGGACTACTTCCCATCCTTGGTCTTGTGGAACATAACCGTTATGGCCGTTGATAAGACAGCGTGTTGTAACGTCGTCAAAGGGACGAGGGTTACGTAATGACCAACAGTCTCGTAATAACCTAAAAACCTCATTTCTTACCCTAATTACCGACTCCGTCACTTGTGGGAACGTTTTGTTTAATAGCTGTAGCCCGATGTTCTTTTTCTCACTTTGGTGAGAAGCGAACATTACTAACCCGTAAGCATAGCATGCTTCTTTATGTTGCATGTTAGCCACTTTTTCTAAATCATGAAGTCTTATATTCAGATACATTGAGTCAAAATAATTTCTTAACCCGTTGCGTAAAATAGCATTTGGGTTCCCCGCAATATATGCGTCAAAGTAAACACATCGTAACTTATGGGTTTCCCAATGTGATATCCCCCATCTTTCAAACGAAAGTCTCTTATAAACCAAGACATTCTTGGAACGTTCTTCGAATGTCTTACAAACTGATCTCGCCTTAAATAGTTGTGCCGAGGAATTCTGACCGACTCTAGACAAGATTTCATCAATCATGTCTCCGGGTAGGTCTCTTAAAATATTGGGTTGTCTATCCATTTTGTGTTTTTAAACTGTAAAATAGACAAGAGTTAGATTCATAAAAAAATACTTATTAATACAAGCAATTTTTACATATATCATAAAGCATAAGCACACTATATTACATATATTACACCACACGAATACAACTATCTTATTCCGAATCGCTCGTTTCTTCTTCTTTGGTTTTGGTTCGTTTTGCCAAGTGTCTAGGGATATATGATGTTCCCCTAATACTAGCCGTCGTTTTCCACAACGGTTTAGAAAAACCTGGTGGTTTAGAGGTTCCCGGGTCATTGTTACAACTTAAGGACTTCGGGGGTTGACGATACATATAAAGTTCATCGGGGTTGGAATTAGATTTCTCTATTTTTATGCTCTTTCCCTTATTATTTTCTTTTGCCTTTTTAAATTCAGTTGGGGTAATTTCTATAACATCATCGGAATTCTCGTCGGAATCCGATTCATCGGAGAATTGGTAATCCTCCCAATATTTTGCTTACTTGGCGGAAACACCATTGACCATAATTAACCTTGGTCGGTTGGTTGAGGATTTTCTTTTACTTAACCGTTTTATTATTTCCCCCACCGGTTCTATTTCTTCATCCGGTTCCGATTCTTCTTCCGATTCCGATTCTTCTTCCGGTTCCGACTCTTCTTCCGGTTCCTCTTCGGGAACTTGTGAATCAGTCCACGAATCATTCCAATTTACATTTGACTCTTCATTATTATTAGGTGAGTCAATGGGACTTGTTCTAGAGGTAGACATCTATCACATAATATCAAACGCGTTAAGAGATTAATATATCACATAATATTCACATGTTAAAAATATATAGTTTCCAACAAAATTTGTTAAGCAATCATTTTTCAAGTAAACACGTTCGAAGTCCAGACTCACTAATGCATCCTAACAAACTCGATAAGACACACTAATGCAAAATTCTGGTTCTCTAAGACCAACGCTCTGATACCAACTGAAATGTCCCGTTCTTATTGATTAAAAACGTTCCATATTAATTGATTTCGTTGCGAGGTTTTGACCTCTATATGAGACGTTTTTCAAAGACTGCATTCATTTTTAAAACAAACCATAACCTTTATTTCATAAATAAAGGTTTAAAAAGCTTTACGTAGATTATCAAATAATGATAATCTAAAATATCCTATTTACACACGACCATTACATAATGGTTTACAATACAAATATGTTACATCGAAATCAGTTTCTTGAATGCAGTTTTTACACAATATCATACAAACATGGACTCCAAATCTTGTCTTTATTTTAGTATGCAACAGCGGAAGCTCTTAGTATTCACCTGAGAATAAACATGCTTTAAACGTCAACAAAAATGTTGTTGAGTTATTTGTTTAACCTATATATATCAAATCGTAACAATAGACCACAAGATTTCATATTTCAATACACATCCCATACATAGAGATAAAAATCATTCATATGGTGAACACCTGGTAACCGACATTAACGAGATGCTTATATAAGAATATCCCCATCATTCCGGGACACCCTTCGGATATGATATAAATTTCGAAGTACTAAAGCATCCGGTACTTTGGATGGGGTTTATTAGGCCCAATAGATCTATCTTTAGGATTCGCGTCAATTAGGGTGTCTGTTCCCTAATTCTTAGATTACCAGACTTAATAAAAAGGGACATATTCGATTTCGATAATTCAACCATAGAATGTAGTTTCACGTACTTGTGTCTATTTTGTAAATCATTTATAAAACCTGCATGTATTCTCATCCTAAAAATATCAGATTTTAAAAGTGGGACTATAACTCACTTTCACAGATTTTTACTTCGTCGGGAAGTAAGACTTGGTCACTGGTTGATTCACGAACCTATAACAATATATACATATATATCAAAGTATGTTCAAAATATATTTACAACACTTTTAATATATTTTGATGTTTTAAGTTTATTAAGTCAGCTGTCCTCGTTAGTAACCTACAACTAGTTGTCCACAGTTAGATGTACAGAAATAAATCGATAAATATTATCTTGAATCAATCCACGACCCAGTGTATACGTATCTCAGTATTGATCACAACTCATATTTTGGAATCAACCTCAACCCTGTATAGCTAACTCCAACATTCACATATAGAGTGTCTATGGTTGTTCCGAAATATATATAGATGTGTCGAAATGATAGGTCGAAACATTGTATACGTGTCTATGGTATCTCAAGATTACATAATATACAATACAAGTTGATTAAGTTATGGTTGGAATAGATTTGTTACCAATTTTCACGTAGCTAAAATGAGAAAAATTATCCAATCTTGTTTGACCCATAACTTCTTCATTTTAAATCCGTTTTGAGTGAATCAAATTGCTATGGTTTAATATTGAACTCTATTTTATGAATCTAAACAGAAAAAGTATAGGTTTATAGTCGAAAAAATAAGTTACAAGTCGTTTTTGTAAAGGTAGTCATTTCAGTCGAAAGAACGACGTCTAGATGACCATTTTAGAAAACATACTTCCACTTTGAGTTTAACCATAATTTTTGGATATAGTTTCATGTTCATAATAAAAATCATTTTCCCAGAATAACAACTTTTAAATCAAAGTTTATCATAGTTTTTAATTAACTAACCCAAAACAGCCCGCGGTGTTACTACGACGGCGTAAATCCGATTTTACGGTATTTTTCGTGTTTCCAGGTTTTAAATCATTAAGTTAGCATATCATATAAATATAGAACATGTGTTTAGTTGATTTTAAAAGTCAAGTTAGAAGGATTAACTTTTGTTTGCGAACAAGTTTAGAATTAACTACACTATGTTCTAGTGATTACAAGTTTAAACCTTCGAAAAAGATAGCTTTATATGTATGAATAGAATGATGTTATGAACATCATTACTACCTTAAGTTCCTTGGATAAACCTACTGGAAAAGAGAAAAATGGATCTAGCTTCAACGGATCCTTGGATGGCTCGAAGTTCTTGAAGCAGAATCATGACACGAAAACAAGTTCAAGTAAGATCATCACTTGAAATAAGATTGTTATAGTTATAGAAATTGAACCAAAGTTTGAATATGATTATTACCTTGTATTAGAATGATAACGTACTGTAAGAAACAAAGATTTCTTGAGGTTGGATGATCACCTTACAAGATTGGAAGTGAGCTAGCAAACTTGAAAGTATTCTTGATTTTATGTAACTAGAACTTGTAGAATTTATGAAGAACACTTAGAACTTGAAGATAGAACTTGAGAGAGATCAATTAGATGAATAAAATTGAAGAATGAAAGTGTTTGTAGGTGTTTTTGGTCGTTGGTGTATGGATTAGATATAAAGGATATGTAATTTTGTTTTCATGTAAATAAGTCATGAATGATTACTCATATTTTTGTAATTTTATGAGATATTTCATGCTAGTTGCCAAATGATGGTTCCCATATGTGTTAGGTGACTCACATGGGCTTCTAAGAGCTGATCATTGGAGTGTATATACCAATAGTACATACGTCTAAAAGCTGTGTATTGTACGAGTACGGGTGCATACGAGTAGAATTGTTGATGAAACTGAACGAGCATGTAATTGTATGCATTTTTGTTAAGTAGAAGCATTTTGATAAGTGTCTTGAAGTCTTTCAAAAGTGTATGAATACATATTAAAATACTACATGTATATACATTTTAACTGAGTCGTTAAGTCATCGTTAGTCGTTACATGTAAATGTTGTTTTGGAACCTTTAGGTTAACAATCTTGTTGAATGTTGTTAACCCATTGTTTATTATAACAAATGAGATGTTAAATTATTATATTATCATGATATTATGATATATATAATATATCTTAGTATGATGTATATACAGTTAAATGTCGTTACAACGATAATCGTTACATATATGTCTCGTTTCGAAATCATTAAGTTAGTAGTCTTATTTTTACATATGTATTTCATTGTTAATACACTTAATAATATATTTACTTATCATTTAACGTAATTAACCAAGTGTATCAATATCTTAATATGATTCATATGTACCTAGTAAGACGTTGTTATAACGATAATCGTTATATATATCATTTTCGAGTTTCTTAAATTAATAGTCTCATTTTTATGTATATAACTCATTGTTAAAATACCTAATGAGATACATACTTATAATAAAATCATGTTAACTATATATATAACCATATATATGTCATCGTATAGATTTTACAAGTTTTAACGTTCGTGAATCACCGGTCAACTTGGGTGGTCAATTGTCTATATGAAACCTATTTCAATTAATCAAGTCTTAACAATTTTGATTGCTTAACATGTTGGAAACACTTAATAATGTAAATAACAATTTCATTTAATATATATATAAACATGGAAAAGTTCGGGTCACTACATGCGTGCTCTTTTATTGTTACCGGGGAACTTTTTATATTCCACTATATTACCATCAACATTTAATCATCTAAAAACACAATTCTCTTGAAACCACCTTGGATTGATAACCGATGATTCAGATATGGTAGCATTAAATGCAGAGGAAATAACAAAATTGTAGATGGTCTAAACGGCCAAAAGTTTGATAATAAAGAATGGAAGGTTGGGAACGCTCGATAGAAAATTAGTACTGAAAAACGGATTAAGCTAACCATGAAGGAGACCAAGGACAAATACAAGGACCAAACTCTATATTCAAAGAATCCAGGTAATTCTGGATCCAATGAAATCTTCAGCAAATATCTTATTCTGAAGTCATGTTAAATCTTGTGGAAAATCTTTCTTCATCAACCTTCGATCTTAGAAATTCCAAAAATATCATCATAAATATCTTCGATATTTTTGAAGATATCTTCATAAATATTCTCGTCTGATATTAATTATCTCTCCGTGCTATCTCTGTTATATCATAAAATGAAACTGTTTTAGTTTCTATATTATGTAAAGATTCGAATTTAAAATATGAATGTTTTTGAAGTAGTGTTGGAAACTGATGCATGCATTAGTATAATATAATGATACTTGATCAACGTGATTATATTACAGTAAGTCATGCTGAGTTTCTAATGGAACGTGATTATTCACAGACCATAACATCATCATGTGCCATGTTACACGACTCTTACATTCTACCTAAGCTTCAAACATAATCGAAAACATATCTTCCTGATAGTTCTATCTTTTCTCTTGAATTCTGGTAATCTAACCAATCAAGATCGTGCTATTACAATTTCTCTCTTAGAACATTAGTCATGTTCATTCGAAACTTCATATCTACGAATTCTGGACCGTTATTCGCGTGACTTAAAGTCGGGAAGAGAAAACAAAAGTATGGAACTCCAAAATATAAAGGAAATGAAGAGGGTGAATTTATAGTGAAATATCAGACAGAGCAATCGAGTCAGATCATCGCATTTAACCAAAAAGGATCTTAATTTCCTTATTCACCGAAGAATCAAATCTTTTAGAGTTCGAAGATTTTCTTTAAATCCCTTAATTCCGGAAATCAACCGTGTTTACGTCAAGAATTAAGACGAATCTTTATTTTCTCACTTCACTCTTTTGTGATAGCTTCACTCGTACTCTTCACATAATCAAATTGTTTTATCCATATTACTCAATGATGATAAAACTTTAATTTCTATCTCGTATGTGTCATGAAAACATACTTATTGTCAGCCATGACCATCCCAATCAAATTTCGGGACGAAATTTTTTTAACGGGTAGGTACTGTGACGACCCGGAAATTTTCGACCAAATTTAAACTTAATCTTTATATGTTTCCGACACGATAAGCAAAGTCTGTAAAGTTGAATCTCAAAAAGTTTGAACTATTTCATATATTCAATTGACCTTCGACTGCTCTCGACGATTCACGAAAAATTAATTGTAGATCGATATGTGTGTATGTATTTATAAATAATAATTTGAAATATAAATTGAAGTATTATATGTTGTTGTTATTAAAAATTAATAAAATAAAAATAGGATATCATAATAATTATTATTTAAAATATATCCCTATATATATAAATAAAGTATATTAAAATAAATATTAAATGATTGTAATAATCGTTTGATGTTTCGACTGATATTAAGCAAGTTAAATTCAAACTTATGTAATTTTAAAATAAACGGTGATACGAAAATGAGTTCTATAAACTTTAGGCTTATTAATAATATATTTAGAAGTTGTTTGTCAAATTTTAAAACTTTTTATATTTTACTTGGGATTGGGAGTGAATAATTAATATAATTTTTATTTAATACTTAATGATCGAATCTTATACCATAATGACCAAAATAAATAAAT